>NC_084569.2:27362458-27377458 GCF_033978685.3 Nerophis lumbriciformis
ATTGAAGTTAGCATACTAATGTTTTTAGCTAGTGTCTCTTATATTAGCATGGTAACATTTTATGCTAGCATTTTTGCTACTTTTTATGTCAACACCAACAAATACTGTATTTTGGTATTTCTTCTTACCCAGTCATGTGCTAGCTTCTTAAAGTTAGCATGATATTATGCTAACTTTTTCCGCTAATTTTACTTTTTGGTTCTCTAATTCCGCAGCCATACACCTTGGAGTCATATATCTTGGTATGTGACACATGCTAACTTTTTGAGCTATTTATGCAACCGTTTACCCCAGAGTCCTATAACTTGGTATGTGAAACATGCTCACTGTTAGCATGCTAACATTTACATGATAACTTTTTTAGCTCATTTTACACTTTTTACCGCTGAGTTTTGGAGTAATTGAAGTGGTTTTCTACCTTTTTTTTTAGGAAGACTATGAAGCAGGGTATTACAGTAGTCAATAGGGCTGGCAATAAAAGCATGCACTAGCGTGCTGGTCCGAGAGAGAATGGGCCGGACCCAGGCTATATTTTTAAGATGATGAAACCCTATTTTAGTGGTGTATTTAATGTGCAGAAAGAACTAAGCTCATAGTCAAAACTCACACCCAAATTTTAGAAAGTGACTATTTTTGTTAAAGGTTTCTCTCGCTGGGCTTAGTCTTAGCCTGGTTCAGCTGGAGAAAGTTTTTTGACGTCCAAGCTTCAATAGTTAAAAAGTCCATCCGTTGGTTGTGTGGGGGCGGGGGTGTTTGGATATGTACAAAGCCAGGACTGGGGAACATTCCCAACACTTTGAGGACACAATACATCTTATTTGATCAACCTGGTGTACTTCCTCTCATACTCAGTATATTCAGCTTCAGAAAGATAAGGTTGTGACTCCTCATTTGTCTAAAAATAGTCGTTTTTGTTGTTACCGAATATGCCTTGATTAGAAGACACACTCGCGTTTGATTCCGGAAGTAGGAACACACATCTGTTGCCAGAAGTCGGAAGTGCGGAAATCAATGCGCTGAAAAAAACCATCCTGGCAATGGTTAAAATGTAGAACAAAGTGCTTTACGTTCAAAAACATTAAAAAAAACAAAAAAAAAAACAGCATCTCCCACCCTCATTACATAATCGCAAGTTGAAACAGTCAATGGAAAGATCTGAAGGCCCAAGACCATTAAGGTCTTTAAAAAACAGTAAAATAATCTTAAAACTGATTCTGGTACACACAGGGAGCCAATGGAGTGATTTTAAAACTTGTGTAATATGGGCCCGTCTTCTGGTTTTCGTCAGCACAGGAGCGGCTGAGTTTTGGAGGAATTGAAGTGGTTTTGAAGTACTTTTTTTTTTTTAGGAAGACCATAAAGCACGGCATTACAGTAGTCAATAGGGCTGGTAATAAAAGCATGCATTAGCATCCCCATGTTCCGAGAGAGAATGGGCCAGAACCCTGGCTATATTTTTAACATGATAAAACCCTATTTTAGTGATGTATTTTTTAGCTCCGAGTCAAAAATCACACCCAAATTTAAGAAAGTGACTGTTTTTGGTAAAGGTTTCTCTCGCTGGGCTTCAGGACCGATGATTAAAACCTCAGTCTTGGCCTGGTTCGGCTGGAGGTAAGTCTTTTTTGACGTCCAAGCTGTAATAGTTAAAACGTCCATCCGTTGGTTGTGTGTGTGTGTGTGTGTGTGTGTGTGTGGGGGGGGGGGGGGGTGTTTGGATAGGCACACAGCCAGGACTGGGGAACATTCCCAACACTTTGGGGACAGAATCTATTTTATTTTATCAACTGGGTGTACTTCCTCTCATCTTATCTGTTTTTCATGTGGAGCCTCTACCACTTTCCCCTTCTACCAAACACACAGACCAACACCTGGGTCCATGTCGGCCATCAGAACGCACTGGTACAAAGTGGTCCCAGGTGCAAAAGTCCAGACAAAGACCTAATGGTACAAAAATTAGCATGCTTGTGAGACCGTTAGCATGCGTACTTTGCTAGCAGCTCTTATATTAGCATGCTAACATTTTATGCTAGCATTTTTGCTACTTTTTATGTTAACACCAGCAAATACTGTATTTTGGTATTTCTTCTTACCGAGTCATGTGTTAGTTTCTTAACGTTAGTATGCTAACACTAGCATGCTAACTTTTTTCTCTAATTCCGCAGTCATACACCTTGGAGTCATATAACTTGGTAAGTGATACATGCTAACGTTTTAAGCTAATTTTGCAACCGTTTACCCCAGAGTCATACAACTTGGTATGTGAAACATGCTAACTGTTAGCATGTTAATGTTAGCATGCTAACATTTACATGCTAACTTGTTGAGCTAATTTTACACGTTTCTCTCTAATTTAGGCTGACCATATTCTGAAATCCCAAAAAAAGGACACATATATGCGTGCCAAGGCAGGCAGCACGTCAAGGCCAGGACTAGGTGAAAATTTGCCAATGATACTCGAACTTGCTTTATAAATAATATATTTATTTAAATAAAACATTTTTTCTCCTCTGTTGACAGCAGTGTTGGCGCTAGGAATTTTCAAAATGGGGTCCCAGCGACCCCATCAAGTCATAAAAATGGGGTCCCACAGTACATTTTTGGGGTCCCACCTTTTTGTAAGCGTTTTGAAAACAAATGACAAATGTATGCATTATCCTGTTATATCTCACATTCTATATTGTGTTTTGGAAAAAGGTTGTCATAAATGTTACTTAATTCATTAAAAAAGATAATACAAAAGTGTATGCATATGTAAATATATTCAGTTATAAACATTCATTCACTTTCTTCTTTCCTTCATGGATCTAAACTTTTCCGCTGCTGGTAGTTTTTTCTATGTTTTTATTTAATAAGTTGTAGGTGTATTTATTTCAGTATAAAAATGTAAAAAGTGTTTTGCTTCGGTCATGAAATGATGATAATGGTATGGCAGGGCATACATACATTTTATATTTAACGCTTAAATCTCGGGAGTCAACTTCAGATCTATTCCTCATTTCAAAATGTTTTAGTTTTTTTATATTTTTTTTTGTTTGTTTGTTTTTTTGTTTGTTTGTTTTCCGCCCTTTTTTGTCAAACAAAACTATGTTTCTAATGGCAAACACACAAAATATGCAAAATCTTCCACCAAAAATATTTTTCAAAGTGGAATATTTGATGTGAAGTAATCTGAACCTTTGATAGGTCAATAATTATTAATAGCATTGATTTTGATTCAATATTATGTTTTGAGCAATGAATTTGAAAGAAAAAAAAACAGCTTTGTTTTATTAGTCAACATTGCAACTGTTTCTAAATTACATTTCACCTTTAAGCTTTTTTATTTCACTTTTGTTATGTTTTTGTTTATTTTGATAGCATTTTTAGAATGTGCCGTGGGCCTTTAAAACATTAGCTGTGGGCCACAAATGGTAAAAAAATTTTTAAATAAATAAATAATCTGCGTCCTTTCTGATTTCAATGCGTTAAAAAGACACAAAAAGTGTGTTAACGCCAACACTGGTTGACAGTATAACAAAATAAGTCACACTTATATTCTGTAACATTCACAGTTTTGGAAAAAGTACAGAGGTAGAAATATTCAAAATAAGCTCTTGTATATGATCTAAACATAAATAATGCCTCAAAACAAGTTAATTAAATTTAAACAAAAAACAGCAGACGAGCTCTCGCCCTGCACAGCTGTTTTGTGCTTTGTAGTGTCGATATGGGCTTGTAGATCGTTGGCCCCTTTATTTGCCACATATATATACATTCCTGCTTTGCACACAGTGCATTCTGCTTTCCATGTGTCACGGCCAGGACCAAAGCACAGATACTTTTCCCTCAAATCTTCCATGAAGTTGCATTTACGTTTCTGTCTGTCGCTTGACTGTCTCGCTCTCTCGCTCTCTGTCTCTGCCCCTCCCTCACGAATGTTGCTGCGTGCGCACACCTTCACAATTTAACCCCTTCTTAACTCTGGACGTGCATTGAAAATACACGCAACCCTAAGTCAAAATACCGGACATTTGAGGCATTTAAGGAACCCCGCCCGGACAGACCGGCAGCCCCGCAAAAGAGGACATGTCCGGGGAAAAGAGGACGTATGGTCAGTCTACTCTAATTCCAGAACCATACACCTTCGAGCCATATAACTTGGATTGTGACACATGTTAACTGTTGGCCTTCTAATTTTAGCATGCTAGCATGCTAACATTAAAATGTTAATGTTATTTTAATGTTAGCATGCTAACGTTTTAGGCTAGCTCTGCAGCTCATTTTGTACGGTTACACCTAAAACTCACGGATTCAGACACTCGGCACCATCCTGTCAAAGTACGGCGGCTTCCGGTAACCCCTGACCAGACGTCCAGGGCACAGATGGCAGGCCCATCAAAATTTCCGCGGGAATTTTCTAGTTATTATTAGTATTATTATTATTATTATTGTTATTAGTGTCTGTGTTTCTGTGCCTTTTTGAGGCCCTTGACATGCGCGAAAAGTCCCCAAATTTTGCAGGTGCGTCAGGTATGGGGAAAGGATGAGACG
Organism: Nerophis lumbriciformis; assembly: GCF_033978685.3. Classification (NCBI taxonomy): domain Eukaryota; kingdom Metazoa; phylum Chordata; class Actinopteri; order Syngnathiformes; family Syngnathidae; genus Nerophis; species Nerophis lumbriciformis. The sequence goes on from NC_084569.2 coordinate 27,366,992, forward strand.
TGGACTCGTTTGTTCAGTGCAATGTTTGGATGACGATAACATAGATGGCATAGGAAAACAGCGTCAAACTTATGGCAAAAATGGTCGTCAAAAACGGAATCATGCCAAAAGTGAGGCGTACAAAAACCAGCGTGCCATTGTCCATGTTATCATTGCTGCTGTAAATAGTTAGCAAAATAACTCAAAATGTTACTGGCATATTTTCATAGAAAAGTAAGGATATGGGACTAGGAACAAGTCATTACATTTTGGGCTGATCAGGATAATTTCACAAGCTTTGACTTCTGTGTGTGTATTATACCCACAGAGACAAAGACGGTGGGTGGCTGACAAGAGGCTTCATTCTGCTATAGGTAGCTCAAAAAGTTTGAGGTGGATTTGGATGAAATTCTAGGGCAAAGTCAGAAATGGGGCAAAGAACATGTGATTAGAATTTCTTGCCGTCTGGATGCACAACTTTTTTTTCTTTACTATTGGAATGAAGGGCCCGTTTTAGCAGTCATGCATTGTCGCTGAAGGAAGGCGAACAAAAAACACTTCACTCGCAAATGGTTTTAAAATAACAGTTTAACATAAGTCCCCAAAAGCGGCACCACTTTCTTCTGTTTGGGGACACAAAACAGAACGGCCTGATTCCTGATAAGATAATGCAAACTAGTCTTGTTTCTCTTTGGGATCAGGCCCTCAGCTTTTTCACCAGCACCCCTTCTGTGTTATGTCCCAACATTTAACTACCCTCCCCCTCAATAGGGGATTACATCCTCAAATGTATTTATGGAGATATTCAACATGTGTGGGGTGTGTCAGGAGGCCTTGAACAAGAAAACAAGACTTGGGGTCTGATCTAAGATCCAAATAACAGGCGCCAAACAATAAAATTGCTTGTTCCATTAGTGGCCGTGCGATCTACTAAGACTGCGTGAGTCGGTAAAGTGGTGCAGACCGCCTTACTTAAATGACTATTTTGCGTCTACTATACATGGGCTTTCACCATGGAGACACTCATTTACTGCACATTCATGTTATCACATGTCACATGTTGCTATGTTTTCAAACACCCTAACAGACATGTGATACTTTTTATGGGCATTTTGGAAGCAGTCCTATGTTGAAACCCTAACTTTTCTCTCTTTTTTTGCGGTCATGGGGAGCTGGCTGCAAATGTGAAGAAGAATATGTAAGAAAATGCATATTGCAAGAGTATTTTTTTCCCACATAGATATGTTAGTGATATATATTCTATATGAAAAAATGAACGTCATTAAAAAAACAAAACACTAGCATGCACAAAAATATGAAATTAATTGTTTATTCATCCCCTTTAAGTCATCCAATAGCTGTAAAATTATAAAATGACATTGCTGAATAGATAATAAGTGTGACATTGTTATCCATATGTTGACAAGTATAATCCAGTATTGGATGGAGCCTCCTTTCTCACAGCCGTGTGTGTAACCATGTCAGTTTGCACATACTTTTCAGACATGCTAAACAGACACAAAATAGCACTTGCAGTGGAGTTTTATTTTTGACAAATCAAACTGCTTGTGCAGAATAATTATATTTGCATCTTCTTGTACCAGTATTGTGGGCATTCTGGTGATCAACCTATACCATATTTTACGGACTATGGAGCGCACCCACTAAATTTTAGAATATAATTTTTTTCCATATATTAGCCATATATAAGCCACAGAAATATTGTGTAAATGTTTTTTTTACATACCTTAATTGTTTTCAAACTGTGTCTGTAACACAGCAGTAAAACGGCTGATCAAACAAAACAGAAGTCATGGTCATAGACCTACAAGCTGTGGAAGCTACCTCTCCAATCAGCTAAACAGACTCAATAACCCCACGGTGACGTTTTGTTGAATTTACGAAACTGAAACAATACAAAAAGAATTGAAGAAAGATATAACACTAACACAGACACTCGTAAAGGTGTTAGTATATTAGCTAATGCTAACAACACTAGCTTTATTACATTACGATAGCGCGTACAAATATGCATGAAAACACTCCTGCAGACATCACACATGGGACTGTTTAGTACAGTGACATGCAGTCACTAGAGGCAGGTGAGGCCCTGCCTCACCTGCATCATGGAAAGAAAAAAAATTTAAAAAGAAAAAAAAAAAATTAAATTGTTAAATGTATCCAGTGATTATACTATAAAGTTATTTTCCATTTAACTTCACCAGTTTTAGATTATTTTTATTCAAAATCGCTGAATTTTCACATTTGCCGTTCAAATACTGAGAAGAGACTTGCTGTGATCAGCAGCCAGTTGAGGCACGTCACTCAGTTGTGCCTCAACATGGATTGCGGACTCGGCAAACTGCTGGCCTGCTGTGCAGTGAGACCGTATTGCTATATGAACTATATTATACATTTCCATAGTTTAGTTAGCTGAGGTATACAATGCACAGTGTATTTTGTCAACAACTGTATGTGTGTAACGTATTTCTTGTGCTGAGCGATCATAAAACTGCTGCTAAGACTCACTGTGTGAGGCTCACAGTAATCCCGCCTCCTGTTGGTAGAGAATGTACTCCCGCCGTAGAATGCACCCCCTGATGGGAGTGTTATATCAACTAAAGCCCACACTTAAACTTTCCACGTGCAAGATTGAATCTATTTAAAAAAGTTATTTAATAAGAAGCCAAAAAGTGCAAAAACAATAATGTTCGTGTTGGAGGAGTTGTGAATGACTGCAGGGCCACAACAATAGGTACACCTGCAGACTGCAGCACGAATTTCATATTTCATTCATTCACAACTCCTCCAACATGAACATTATTGTTTTTGCACTTTTTGGCTTCTTATTGAGCTGTTGCATTTTTTGGTTTGGTTGTTTATTTCTTTTGAGTAACTTACTTCTACATTTCTAAAAGGGGAGGAATGTAATAGAGTGATCTATGTTTGTCTGTTGCCATCTCCTGGTTAATGTTGGCTATAGCGTACTGTGGTTACTTTTTGGTTGGCCAACGATTTACGTGGTGTTGCGCACCTGACGTCAAGTGTGTTGAGTCTGTTCTGAAGTCTACAGTAAAGAGACATACTTCATCACCTCGCCTGGTTATGGCCTCCAACCCAATATATTACATAAAGGTAAGACCATAATAACGTTTTTTTTTATTAAATGTGCTTTTTTGTGTGCACAGTTTGTATGTGTAAAGTTAAAGTTAAGTTAAAGTAGCAATGATTGTCACACACACGAGGTGTGGTGAAATTTGTCCTCTGCATTTGACCCATCCCTTGATCACCCCCTGGGAGGTGAGGGGAGCAGTGGGCAGCAGCGGCGCTGCGCCCGGGAATAATTTTTGGTGATTTAACCCCCAATTCCAACCCTTGATGCTGAGTGCCAAGCAGGGAAGAATGCGAGTAGAACGCTATGGATGGCGAGAAGACGTTGAAAACTCTAAACCGAAGGGCAATGCAGCACTGCAGCACCTGCAGTGAGCAAACTCGTCCAAAAGATGGCGCCATAGCGCGAACAATAACACAACATTTAAGTGTCTTTGCTTGTTTCTTTTGAACTATTTGCATTATTTACAAAAATCCACAAATTAGCCGGACCGTTTTATAAGCGGCAGTTCAAAGCGTGGGGAAAAAGTGAAACAGTTTATAGTCCGGTATTCTGCATATTCACGAAGACACAGGCTAATTGGATTGTGATCTATATTCTTCTCCCTAAAAAGATGCAATCCTCAATTTTAGTAGACCAGCTTTGCGTGTGTTATCAAGTTTGCACCTGTTTTAGTACACGCAAACCTTTCGTACAGGGGTGTCCAAACATTTTGACTGGGGGGCCGCATTGAGCTAAAACAAATATGGCCAGGGGCCGATAGCTGACTGCATGCAAAGTAACTACATATATACAGTATGTGTGTTTACATATTATAATATAATGGATATATAATTAGTAATTATAATTTAATATTACGTGTATGTGAAAGTTCAACTTCTACCTTTTTTCTGTGACGCCCTATTTAAAGTTTTGTAATCAATCAGAAATATCAAGCAGCTAAAAGTCAAACATGGATAAGTGTGTGCAGTGTTTTGCTATTTTTTCCCATCATGCTTTGTAATGGATTTAAAAGGGTCTAATTTCGAATTTTCTATGGTTATTCTTTAAATAATATCCATAAAGTTCAGTGAGCAGGATGTTTAATGTGTGACCATGTGTGTTGACTTTTTGTGCTGGTTGATTTTTCTTTTTTCTGTACCATGACTAGGAAAGGTTGTTTGGATTGGGTCATACAGGTAAATGTTGTGCTTGTAATGTCACAAAAGTACACGTCATGGTCACTGACCTGAGTTGCTTGCATTGTTCACAAGATGGTGACAAACTGCCACCAAACCCCACACGGCCAGGTTCCTTATTGAAATTGAACTCATACTCATACACTTACAGATGTAGCGACGATCTGTAGTTACTGACAGTGGTTTTCTGAAGTGTTCCTGAGCCCATGTGGTGATATCCTTTACACGCTGATGTCGTTTTTTGATGCAGTACCACCTGAGGGATCGAAAGTCACGGGCATTCAATGTTACGTGCAGGGATTTCTCCAGATTCTCTGAAATCTTGTTCTTAAACTGTTGGACTATTTGCTCACGCATTTTTTCACAAAGTGGTGACCCTCGCCCCATCTTTGTTTGTGAATGACTGAGCATGTCATGGAAGCTGCTTTTATACCCAATCATGGCACCCACCTGTTCCCAATTAGCCTGTTCACCTGTGGGATGTTCCAAATAAGTGTTTGATGAGCATTCCTCAACTTTCTCAGTCTTTTTTGCCATTTGTGCCATTTTTTAAACATGTTGCAGGCATCAAATTCCTAATTTGAAAAAAATAACAAAGTTCACCAGTTCGAACATTAAATATCTGTCTTTGCAGTCTATTCAAGTGAATAAAATGAAAAGGATTTGCAAATCATTGTATTCTGTTTTTATTTACCATTTACACAAAGTGCCAACTTCACTGGTTTTGGGTTTTGTCAATTCACGAGTGTTGACAGGACGGATGTGTATGAGGGGCCGTTAGGGACATTATTCAGAATTACCTCTTACATACACTACTGAAATGCTCTCACATAAACAAATGAAATGTTTTTCTCTCACCCACACTACTAAAACACTCTTATACACTACTGAAATGCTCTCACATACACTACTGAAATGCTCTCACATAAACAACTGAAATGTTTTTCTCTCACACACTACTGAAACACTCTTATACACACTACTGAAATGCTCTCACATACACCACTGAAATGCTCTCACATACACTACGGAAATGCTCTCACATACAATACTGAAATGCTCTCACAAACACTACTAAAAGGCTTTCACATAAACAACTGAAATGTTTTTCTCTCACACACACACTCTGAAACACTCTTATACACACTACTGAAATGCTCTCACAAACACCACTGAAATGCTCTCACATACACTACTGAAATGCTCTCACATAAAAAACTGAAATGTTTTTCTCTCACGCACACTACTGAAACACTCTTATACACACTACTGAAATGCTCTCACATACACCACTGAAATGCTCTCACATACACTACTGAAATGCTCTCACATACACTACTGAAATGCTCTCACATAAACAACTAAAATGTTTTTCTCTCACGCACACACACACACACACCACGTGCGTGTGAGAGACAACAATTTCAGTAGTATGCGTGCAAGGATTTCAGTTATGTGTATGAGAGCATCTTACCAGTGTGTATGAGAGCATCTTACCAGTGTGTATGAGAGCATCTTACCAGTGTGTATGAGAGCGGTTGCATTCCGGTTCCGGTCACCAATAATAACCGCCCCTTTTCAGACAAGTTTTTATTTTTATTTTTTTAAAGCAAAGTTGTTTGTGAACAAAATGTCTGCCTAACTGCCGACAAGTAGCTTAACCGAGGCAGGAGCTCTACTTCATAATTTGACGGCTTCAGCGGAGAATATAAGAACACTTTCAATGCAACAAGTGTCGGGCTGCCGCCGTGGGTTGCACCTGCAGGACGCGACACCTGAGCGGCCACACAGCGGTGCTTTCTCCTCCCGACAGCCAAGCAGCCTGGAGCAATCGTTCCGTTGCGAGTGTGCACCGCAACATTATCAAGCGCAACGTTTCAGCTCATGGACATCGGGGCAAGAGGAGGAAAATTAGATATTTATTTCTAAATTATTGTTGAATGCCACGAAATATAAGGTAACATGGCATTGTAGTGCGCTAAGCAGATAGCCTTGTGTGCCTCCACTACAAACAAGTTAGCAACTACTGTTTCCGCGGCTCCTAAGAGTCTGACATTTATTGCAAACTTGCCGTTTGTCTCGGAGGAAGCAGAAAAAGTACACTCAAATCAGCTAGTAATGTTTGCAGCGTTGTTGCTATGGTAACATGTCGAAATGTGAGTCACGTCGTGGTACGTCAGTAGCTGATCAAATACTAATAATAATGGATTCCATTTATTTAGTGTTTTTCTATCGACTAGATAAGGGGTCCCCAAACTACGGCCCGCCAACGCCCAACATCCGGCCCGCTGGAATTATTTATTTTCTATTATTATTTTAAATGTCGTTTCTAATCCATTTTTTGGTCTCCCCTAGCCGCTCAGAGCAAATCATATTGTCTAAAAATGCATTTTCCCGTATGACTTATATTGTCTTTGCTGTTTTCATGTGATTTGATTGTTACATTCTTATTTCAGAGTCACCACACAGCTGCACGATCATTTCAACTAGGACGGAATAAACAACCTCTGGATTCATGGAAGTTGGCTTCCAAACAACTTCTCTCCACACACATATATTGTTTGGAATATTTAATATATTTCACATAGAAACATTCAAAATATAATTTTTTTTGCTCAAAAAAGACTCCTTAAAGGCCTACTGAAACCCACTACTACCGACCACGCAGTCTGGTAGTTTATATATCAATGATGAAATCTTAACATTGCAACACATGCCAATACGGTCAGGTTAGCTTACGAAAGTGAAATTTTAAATTTTGCGCGAAATGTCCTGCTTTAAACGTCTCGGTATGATGACGCCTGCGCGTGATGTCACGGATTGTGGAGGACATTTTGGGACAGCATGGTGGCCAGCTATTAAGTCGTCTGTTTTCATCGCAAAATTCCACAGTATTCTGGACATCTGTGTTGGTCAATCTTTTGCAATTTGTTCAATGATCAATGGAGACAGCAAAGAAGAAAGCTGTAGGTGGGAAGCGGTGTATTGCGGCAGGTGTTGTGCCGGATAACACAGCCGGTGTTTCATTGTTTACATTCCCAAAAGATGACAGTCAAGCTTTACCATTGGCCTGTGGAGAACTGGGACAACAGAGACTCTTACCAGGAGGACTTTGAGTTGGATACGCAAATGCGGCACCGTGAGTACGCATGCAGCTGCGGCTTCCAAACATTTGATCGCTTGCCCGTACGTGCGTGCCGCTATGTGCATGTCACGTACGTAACTTTGGGGACTTTGGGGAAATATATGTGCTGTATGAACTTTGGGGAGGTGAACAGTACTTTGCGCTGTGGTATTGAGTGTGTTGTGCAGGTGTTTGAGTTGTATTGGCGGGTTATATGGACGGGAGGGGAGAGGTGTTTGTTATGCGGGATTAATTTGTGGCATATTAAATATATGCCTGGTTGTGTTGTGGCTAATAGAGTATATATATGTCTTGTGTTTATTTACTGTTTTAGTCATTCCCAGCTGAATATCAGGTCCCACCCGCCTCTCACAGCATCTTCCCTATCTGAATTGCTCCCACTGCCCTCTAGTCCTTCACTCTCACTTTCCTCATCCACGAATCTTTCATCCTCGCTCAAATTAATGGGGAAATCGTCGCTTTCTCGGTCCAAATCGCTCTCGCTGCTGGTGGCCATGATTGTAAACAATGTGCGGATGTGAGGAGCTCCACAACCTGTGACGTCACGCTACTCGTCTGCTACTTCCGGTACAGGCAAGGCTTTTTTATCAGCGACCAAAAGTTGCGAACTTTATCGTCGATGTTCTCTACTAAATTCTTTCAGCAAAAATATGGCAATATCGCGAAATGATCAAGTATGACACATAGAATGGACCTGCCATCCCCATTTAAATAAGAAAATCGCATTTCAGTAGGCCTTTAAGACGTATTATTCATATATTTTTCAAATTTTCTTGTAGTCAGACAATCTTTTCAGCATATTAGAGGGAATCTTTACCTGACCTGTTTGGACTGTCATCTGCAGTCCTCTTCAGAAGAGACACCTGACTGCTGTGATGTATTTCCTATCAGCTCTTCTTTTAGGCCTTGCCAACCAGGCAGACTACTTGATGGTCAATGGGGGAGGAGCTAATAGGCAACACGTCACAGTGGTCAGGTGACCCTTCTGAAGAAGACTGCAAATGACAGTCGAAACATCCATCCATCCATTTTCTACCTATTGTCCCTTTCGAGGTCGCGGGGTTGCTAGAGCCTATCTAATATCAAGTAAAAATTCCATTTAATATACTGAAAATATTGTCTGAGTACAAGAACATTTAAAAAGAAAACTAATACATCCTCTTTTTGACAGAAATGGACTTTCATTCAAACATAATAATTTGTTGAAAAATATATTATTGACATGAATCCTATCAAATATTGCTTCTTCAGCTCTTAAAGTCTTCTCTACGGGATGAACAGATGGAGTAAGTTTCTCCAAGCTTGATGATTGCTAAAATAAACGTATTCGTTTGTAAACGTTACAATAACACACAAGGAACACAATTAATACACAATTAATTCTGATAGAACTTGTCCATCAAAAAGGGTTGTGTCCCAGAGAAACTTCTTACCTCATATTCATTTTGGGAAAAAATTGGACTAAAATAACACATTTCTTATCCCAAATAAAGTTACAATCATGTCACAAATGTTACCTTGTAAATCTCTTTTGTCTAAATTCATCCAGGCGGTTTCTTTAGAATGCTCTTTTTTGTCCCATTGAAAACGAGTCCATTAACCATGAATGTCCAATCTCACAATTATTCTGGACTGAACTTTCTGTTGTACTGTTTAGTACTTACAATATACTGTTTGAGTTAAAGTACCAATGATTGTCACACACACTAAGTGTGGTGAAATTTGTCCTCTGCATTTGACCCATCCCCTTTGATCACCCCCTGGGAGGTGAGGGGAGCAGTGGGCAGCAGCGGTGCCGCGCCCGGGAATCATTTTTGGTGATTTAACCCCCAATTCCAACCCTTGATGCTGAGTGCCAAGCAGGGAGGTAATGGGTCCCATTTTTTTTAGTCTTTGGTATAACTCGGCCGGGGTTTGAACTCACAACCTACCGATCTCAGGGCGGACACTCTAACCACTAGGCCACTGAGTAGGAGAGTTCAAAGAAAGAGTTATGTTCTTACAAGGTAAATGTCATAAAAACTTGAGTATGCTGTCAAACTGCTGTGTCTACTACGAGTATTCCATATTCCATCCATCCATTTTCTACCGCTTGTCCCGTTCGGGGTCATATTCATAAATCCAATGTTATGTCATGCAAACCAAATAGTTTTTCATTTTATTATCCATCCATCCATTTTCTACCGCTTGTCCCTCTCAGGGACATTATAAAAAACATTACATCAAATTAAAAACAATATGTATTGTGTAATAGATGCTTTTATTTGATTTTTGTTTTATACTTTTAACTGTTATTCTTTACGTTTCTTGTTTTTTTGTTAGTGTTGTTTAAACATATTGTTAAATGATTGAAAATTATGACGAAAATAATTTGTAAATACTTAATTTGAAAATGCTTAATATCAAATATCTTTGTTATGGAAATAGCTTGAAAGAAAAATGCACCATTCTAGTTATTGCTGTTAGATGGCCTTTAGTTTTCCTCCAAACAGTGAAGTACATATCATTTTGCTAAGTTTGCAGCACACTACTCCATTGATAGCAGAAAACACAATCTGTCCACGCATGCGTGTAGACTACGTCACTTCCGGAACTTGAACATTTCAGGACGGAGTCTGCTATGTCATGTTCTGTGTTATTTTAATGTTTTGTATAAAACTATAGCTTACCAAGGAGTAAAATTTGGGTTATACTTGTATAGCGCTTTTCTACCTTCAAGGTACTCAAAGCGCTTTGACAGTATTTCCACATTCACCCATTCACACACACATTCACACACTGATAGCGGGAGCTGCCATGCAAAAGGGAACAAAAGTATAAAAATTAACAGAAGAGTACAGAATTATGTTTTTAAACAACGTATTTTAACAAAAATCTATATCTGTATTATCTTATTAGGAGGCCACCTTGACCACCACTACATTTGAGATGATTTCATCACCACTAATCTTCAAATGTATGCATGGATGAACACGAGCGTGAGACCTTTCCCTCCCGTTGAGGAGAACCCATCCCGCCAAGAGGCTCCAGACAGTTTTGCTTTATGAGAAGTC
>NC_084569.2:27382458-27454958 GCF_033978685.3 Nerophis lumbriciformis
AGGTGTACCTAATGGTGTGTCCTTGCAGTCGTTCACAGCTCCTCCGGCGTGAGCAATGTTGTTTTTGCACTTTTTGGCTTCTTGTTAAGTGACTTTTTTTGGGTGGATTCGGTCTTGCACGTGGAGGGTTTGGGTGTGGGCTTTGGTTGGTGTGGCGCTCTCGTCGGGAGGTGCAGTCTGCGGCAAAGGTGCCTTAACCAGCACCAGGAGGCGGGGTTACGCGAGCCTCGCAGCAGGTTTATGATCGCTCAGCACAAGAAATACTTTACACACATACAGTTGACAAAATACACTGTACTGTCAGAGTTTGTAGGTGACGAACCCCAAGATGCAGAGAAGGTGGAAGGCATTGTGCGGGAAAACATGATTTAATGTTCATAAAATAAAGGAAAAAACACAAACCAGGAACTAGGAACAGGAAACAGGATGCCAGGAAAACAGGAACAAAAAGACAGCAAGCTACAAACATCTACAATAAATAGCTTACCGCTACCGCTTACAGCTACACTGGCATCGACAAGTAGGAAAGACAATCATCCAGCACTGACTGGAGGGGAAGGCAGGTTTAAATAGCAGCTGGCTGATTGACACCAGGTGTGGCCAGGTGCCAATCAGCCACAGCTGAGGGGAAGCAGCACTCAGGGAGACAATCAGGAATAGAACCAGCGGGGAAGAGTTAGGTGGCGACGGCGAGTTGAACGCCGCCGCAATTGGCGAGGCGGCTCGTCCGCCGGCGTGGGAGAACCCACCGGAGACGATGGTGGCGCCCTCTGCTGGCCCACCGAGGACGATGGTGGTGGCGCCCTCTGCTGGCCCACCGGGGACAATGGTGGTGGCGCCCTCTGCTGGCCCACCGGGGACAATGGTGGTGGCGCCCTCTGCTGGCCCACCGGGGACGAGGGTGGTGGCGCCCTCTGCTGGCCCACCGGGGACGAGGGTGGTGGCGCCCTCTGCTGGCCCACCGGGGACGAGGGTGGTGGCGCCCTCTGCTGGCCCACCGGGGACGAGGGTGGTGGCGCCCTCTGCTGCTGGCCCACCGGAGACGAGGGTGGTGGCGCCCTCTGCTGCTGGCCCACCGGAGACGAGGGTGGTGGCGCCCTCTGCTGCTGGCCCACCGGAGACGAGGGTGGTGGCGCCCTCTGCTGCTGGCCCACCGGAGACGAGGGTGGTGGCGCCCTCCAAGGGACGGATCCCAGACGTCCCCAGATAGGCCCACAGACGACAGGGGTGGGTGGGAGAGGGCTTGAAAAGCGGCCGAACTTCTCTTCAAATTAGCCATCAAGTCCAAAGCTTTGTTAAGCCTCTCCGCCATGGACATTTCTGCGAGGTTCGAATTTGGCTGGATCATTATGTCAGAGTTTGTAGGTGACGAACCCCAAGATGCAGAGAAGGTGGAAGGCATTGTGCGGGAAAACATGATTTAATGTTCATAAAATAAAGGAAAAAACACAAACCAGGAACTAGGAACAGGAAACAGGATGCCAGGAAAACAGGAACTGGAAGACGAGGAACAAAAAGACAGCAAGCTACAAACATCTACAATAAATAGCTTACCGCTACCGCTTACAGCTACACTGGCATCGACAAGTAGGAAAGACAATGATCCAGCACTGACTGGAGGGGAAGGCAGGTTTAAATAGCAGCTGGCTGATTGACACCAGGTGTGGCCAGGTGCCAATCAGCCACAGCTGAGGGGAAGCAGCCTCAGGGAGACAATCAGGAATAGAAGACAAAAATAAAAAGCGCTGACAAAAAACTAAGACAAATGCAGAGGAAAAACTAAAACACAGTCAAACTGTCAGGGACAAGCCTGACATGTACATTATATACCTCAGCTAACGAAACTATGGAAATGTATAATATAGTTCATATAGCAATACGGTCTCACTGCACAGCAGACCAGCAGTTAGCCGAATCCGCTATCCATGTTGAGGCACTGAGTGACGTGCCTCGACTGGCTGCTGTTCACCGCACCGTCTCTTCTCAGTATTTGAACGGCAAATGTGAAAATTCAGCGATTTTGAATAAAAATAATCTAAAACTGGTGAAGTTAAATGGAAAATAACTTTATAGTATAATCACTGGATACATATAACAATTTAATTATTTTTTTTTCTTTTTACATTTTTTTTCTTTCCATGATGGCAGGTGTGTATATATATATGTATATATGTATATATATATATATATATATATATATATATATATATATATATCAGTATATATATATATGTGTGTGTACATATATATATGTGTGTATGTATATATATATATATATATATATATATATATATATATATGTGTGTATATATACATATGTGTATATATATATATATATATATTATACAGTATATATATATATATATATATATATATATATATATATATGTATGTGTGTGTGTGTGTGTGTGTGTATACATATATATATATATATGTGTGTGTGTATATATATATATATGTGTGTGTGTATATATATATATATGTGTGTGTGTATACATATATATATATATATGTGTGTGTGTATATGTATATATATATATATATATATGTGTGAATATATATATATATATATATATATATATATATATATATATATATATATATATATATATATATATATATATTGTATCCCGGAAGAGTTAAGGCTACAAGGGGTTCTAGGTATTTGTTCTGTTGTGTTTATGTTGTGTTACGGTGCGGATGTTCTCCTAAAATGTGTTTGTAATTCTTGTTTGGTGTGGGTTCACAGTGTGGCGCATATTTGTAACAGTGTTAAAGTTGTTTATACGGCCACCCTCAGTGGCAGAAGCCGCATCAACATGTGACTCAGCCGGCACGCTGTTTGTATGGAGTAAAAGCGGACGCGACGGCAGGTTGTAGAGGACGCTAAAGACAGTGCCATCACGGCACGCCCTCAATATTGTTGTCCGGGAGAAAATCGGGAGAAATTCGGGAGAATGGTTGCCTCGGGAGGGCCACTGAAATTCGGGAGTCTCCCGGAAAAATCGGGAGGGGTGGCAAGTATTGAAAACCAGATCTCTCGATACCAGATACCATTGGTATCTGGTATCGAGAGATCTGGTTTTCAATCTCATAATCCAGATGTGTTAGTCTGACTTTTAAAAAATGGACCATGATCGGATTACGGTGTTTCCATGGGATGTAGGAGGATTATTTAGAGCCAAACTATTTTAGAAATCGGATTAATTTAGTGCATGGACTGACTGGAATGTGCTAAGTGTCTATATGCTATTAGCATAAATGCTATATTTCATGTATTTAATCATTTTACCCTAAAAACTCAGTCCTGTTCCTCAAATAAGTCATCTTTGACTTTGGAACCTTATATACAAATGAAATAAAGTTCTCTGAGAAGGACCGGTACACATTTAGAGTATTTCAATATGTGTATTATCTTCTTTAAAGTTGCAAAAGGACAGCGTTTTTGTTTTTGTTTTTTTTGATGGACTTACACCGAGCTATATTACTGATTTGGTGGAATGACCCAAATTTGTGGTTTACAGGAACTACAGGAACCTTGGTGCATTTCATAGTCCCTCCAGGATTCCGCAGGTTTGTTTCATGACTGTTGCCTGAATTTGTGGCAGCTTTTTCAGAAATTAGCGGCAACATTTTTTTTTTTAAGGCTAATTTTTCTCAATATCATTGTATCAAGCATGTTTAGCTATTCCTCGTCCTCCAGTACATATACATATACTTACAATACTTGTAAGAAACGTACTTTATTTGTCGCCATGGAGGCGAGGATTAGTGATTTAGAAGTAGCTAAAACACTGCTGACTGTGGGTGGATGTTAGCTGCTAGCTAGCTATGTTATCTGCTAGCTAGCTCGCCATGTCTTAAAGCACCTCTTCCTGAGGGCGTTTCAGTGTTATAACTTCACTTTTATTTTTAGTTTTTAGGCCAAAATGCGTCTGTTCTCCCTTTTCTGTCTACACACTGTGTCTGCTTGTAAGTACTCTGTGTGCGCCCTGCCGAACATGCTCCTCTGCACGTAAAACCAGCAATGTCATGACGTGACGACGCACCGTCATGCCTGTAAAAAAAACAAAAAAAAACGGGGAACCGGTACTTTTCAAACAGAGTACAGTACCGTTTTTGATTCATTAGTACCACGATACTATACTAGTACCGGTATACCGTACAACCCTAGTGTGTTGTATTATTTCAACATAGGTACATCAAATGTGACCACACATACACTACGGTTGTCCCAATAGCAACATTTTGGTACTGTTACGGTACCAAAATGATACTTTTCAAAATAAAGGGGATCACAAAAATTTGCATTTTTAAAATAACAATTTTGGCATTAAATAAGATAGTGAACATACTAGGCCAGTGTTTCTTAACCATAGGAACGAGGCCCCCTAGAGGGCTGCCAAAACATCCATCCATCCATCCATCCATTTTCTACCGCTTGTCCCTTTTGGGGTCGCGGGGGGTGCTGGAGCCTATCTCAGCTGCATTCGGGCGGAAGGCGGGGTACACCCTGGACAAGTCGGCCGCCAAAACATACGTTTCTTAAGTGTGGTACGCATGGGCTGCAGCAGTATTTAGTTGGAATACACTTTTCCACCACTTGTGGCAGTAACGACATCCATCCATCCATTTTCTACCGCTTATTCCCTTTGGGGTCGCGGGGGGCGCTGGAGCCTATCTCAGCTACAATCGGGCGGAAGGCGGGGTACACCCTGGACAAGTTGCCACCTCATCGCAGGGCCGCAGTAACGACAACATCAAACAAATCAACTCGTGATGTCATGAATTTGTTACCACTTGTTGAGGTGCTCTTTGTAAACTTACCATCAAAAAGCACAACATTTCAACATAGTTGGGAAAACAAACATTGTGTTGATGTTTTACTCATTTTATACCACACATACTTGGAAGTAAACAATAGATGGCAGTAAAAGTGCATACACAGAGCTCAATAGTTATCATAAATAATAGCAATAATTAATTGTAATCACAGAAAAGTAAAACATAAGTCTGTTTTTGGCACTTTGTTGGTGAAAATGTCAATGACATCATCTCATCTTTTCAAAATAAAGGAACAGAAGTAGAAATATATTTTTTTAAAGATAAAAATGCATGATACCACCAAAGGTTTAAAGGTTTATTTTGCACAATTTGCAGACATTCTCCATGTTTATTTTTCGCTTGTTTGCCCATCCTAAATATTAATTTGTGTTTCAACACATTTACCCATGCACATTAAGAGCATTTGTAAACTGCTGAGAGCAATCTAGTGCGCTGATTTTTGTTGGTAAATGAGAGACGACGATAGAGTATCATCACACTTCAACATCTCTAACATGAACAGTAAATGCTGCCTCTTTGCTAGGGCAATTGCGAATGGAAATCTGTTCTTGTCTTACCCTGGATGAATAAAAGTGAAATAGATATATAAATACTCGTATACTAGGAGGTAAATGTTTATACCCTACATTACCCAGAAGGCTTAGCGCCATAGACGGGCACAGGAAGTAGGTCTGAGCGATGCGGGAGGACGACATTTGTGCCTGTTGAGCAATAAAGAGTTGATATATTGTTACTTGTTGCTGTTCCTGCTGTGTCTAGACAAGAAACAAACATAAGTTTTGATTAGAGTGACATTTGAGCGCTGCTCAGAGACAAATTTCGGGGAAGTTGTGGACATTGGACAAAGTTGCGAGGCTGCGCATAATTTACAGGGATATGTGGAATTTGCTTGAACTGGCGTGATCGCGACATCCCAAATTCCCGGAGGGACTGAATTCACCAATTGATGTTTGCTTTTTAAAATGTATTTAAATGAATGATGTATTTTATTTTCTGGATAATATACAAACCCCGTTTCCATATGAGTTGGGAAATTGTGTTAGATGTAAATATAATCGGAATACAATGATTTGCAAATCCTTTTCAACCCATATTCAATTGAATGCACTACAAAGACAAGATATTTGATGTTCAAACTCCATCCATCCATCCATCCATTTTCTACTGCTTATTCCCTACGAGGTCGCGGGGGGCGCTGGAGCCTATCTCAGCTACAATCGGGCGGAAGGCGGGGTACACCCTGGACAAGTCGCCACCTCATCACAGGGCCAACACAGATAGACAGACAACATTCACACTCACATTCACACACTAGGGCCAATTTAGTGTTGCCAATCAACCTATCCCCAGGTGCATGTCTTTGGAGGTGGGAGGAAGCCGGAGTACCCGGAGGGAACCCACGCAGTCATGGGGAGGACATGCAAACTCCACACAGAAAGATCCCGAGGCCGGGATTGAACTCACGACTACTCAGGACCTTCGTATTGTGAGGCAGACGCACTAACCCTTCTGCCACCGTGCTGCCCTATGTTCAAACTCATAAACTTTTTTTTTTTTTGCAAATAATAATTAACTTAGAATTTCATGGCTGCAACACGTGCCAAAGTAGTTGGGAAGGGGCATGTTCACCACTGTGTTACTTGGCCTTTCCTTTTAACAACACTCAGTAAACGTTTGGGAACTGAGGAGACACATATTTTAAGCTTCTCAGGTGGAATTCTTTCCCATTCTTGCTTGATGTACAGCTTAAGTTGTTCAACAGTCCGGGGTCTCCGTTGTGGTATTTTAGGCTTCATAATGCGCCACACATTTTCAATGGGAGACAGGTCTGGACTACAGGCAGGCCAGTCTAGAACCCGCACACTTTTACTATGAAGCCACGTTGATGTAACACGTGGCTTGGCTTTGTCTTGCTGAAATAAGCAGGGGTGTCCATGGTAACGTTGCTTGGATGGCAACATATGTTGCTCCAAAAGCTGTATGTACCTTTCAGCATTAATGGCGCCTTCACAGATGTGTAAGTTACCCATGTCTTGGGCACTAATACACCCCCATACCATCACAGATGCTGGCTTTTCAACTTTGCGCCTATAACAATCCGGATGGTTCTTTTCCTCTTTGGTCCGGAGGACACGATGTCCAGTTTCCAAAAACAATTTGAAATGTGGACTCATCAGACCACAGAACACTTTTCCACTTTGTATCAGTCCATCTTAGATGAGCTCAGGCCCAGCGAAGCCGACGGCGTTTCTGGGTGTTGTTGATAAACGGTTTTCGCCTTGCATAGGAGAGTTTTAACTTGCACTTACAGATGTAGCGACCAACTGTAGTTACTGACAGTGGGTTTCTGAAGTGTTCCTGAGCCCATGTGGTGATATTCTTTACACACTAATGTCGCTTGTTGATGCAGTAAAGCCTGAGGGATTGAAGGTCACGGACTTAGCTGCTTACGTGCAGTGATTTCTCCAGATTCTCTGAACCCTTTGATGATATTACGGACCGTAGATGGTGAAATCCCTAAATTCCTTGCAATAGCTGGTTGAGAAAGGTTTTTCTTAAACTGTTCAACAATTTGCTCACGCATTTGTTGACAAAGTGGTGACCCTCGCCCCATCTTTGTTTGTGAATGACTGAGCATTTCATGGAATCGACTTTTATACCCAATCATGGCACCCACCTGTTCCCAATTTGTGTTCCAAATAAGTGTTTGATGAGCATTCCTCAACTTTATCAGTATTTATTGCCACCTTTCCCAACTTCTTTGTCACGTGCTGCTGGCATCAAATTCTAAAGTTAATGATTATTTGAAAAAAAAAAAAATGTTTATCAGTTTGAACATCAAATATGTTGTCTTTGTAGCATATTCAACTGAATATGGGTTGAAAATGATTTGCAAATCATTGTATTTCGTTTATATTTACATCTAACACACTTTCCCAACTCATATGGAAACAGGGTTTGTAAATGTATTTGCCTTGTCTGTTTACTGAAAGAATGTTTTTTGCGATGGTGTGTTGTAGGGTTGTCCGATACCAATATATTTAGATACTGTTCGATACTTTTCTAAATAAAGGGGACCACAAAAAATTTCATTATTGGCTTTATTTTAGCAAAAAATCTTAGGGTACATTAAACATATGTTTATTATTGCAAGTTTGTCCTTAAATAAAATAGTGAACATACTAGACAACTTGTCTTTTAGTAGTAAGTAAACAAACAAAGTCTCCTAATTAGTCTGCTGACGTATGCAGTAACATATTGTGTCATTTATCATTCTATTATTTTGTCAACATTATGAAGGACAAGCTGTAAAAATTGGATATTAATCTACTTGTTTATTTACTGTTAATATCTGGTTATTTTCTCTTTTAACATGTTCTATCTACACTTCTGTTAAAATGTAATAATCACTTATTCTTCTGTTGTTTGAACAAATGCCATGGGTGGATCTACACCTGACAGCCACTGTAATAATACCAAGTACAATAGAGTATCTAGTCGATACTACTATGTAGTGTTGTCCCGATACCAATATTTTGATACCGGTATCGGTACCATAATGTATTTTGATACTTTTTGGTACTTTTCGATACTTTTCTAAATAAAGGGGACCACAAAAAATTGCATTATTGCCTTTATTTTAACAAAAAAATCTTAGGGTACATTAAACATATGTTTCTTATTGCAAGTTTGTCCTTAAATAAAATAGTGAACATACTAGACACCTTGTCTTTTAGTAGTAAGTAAACAAACAAAAAAAATGTAATAATCATTTATTCTTCTCTTGTTTGATACTTTACATTAGTTTTGGATGATACCACAAATTTGGGTATCAATCCGATACCAAGAAGTTACAGGATCCTACATTGGTCATATTCAAAGTCCTCATGTGTGCAGTGAAGTATTTCCTGAATTTATAAACATATACGTTTTTAAAAAAGTGAAAACATATTTTGAGATGGTAAAAAATATTGATGTAATCATAGTAGTAGGGTTGTACGATATAGCGGTATTGGTATAGTACCGCGATACTAATGAATCATATTCGGTACTATACCGCCTCTAAAAAGTACCGGTCCACCACTGTAAATTTCTGACAAGTATCATCCCTGCAGGACGAGGAATAGCTAAACATGCTTGACTACACCTGCGATCAGGTGGCGACTTGTCCAGGGTGTACTCCGCCTTCCGCCCGATTGTAGCTGAGATAGGCTCCAGCGACCCCGAAGGGAATAAGCGATAGAAAATGGATGGATGGATGGGCTTGACTACACACCGTAAGAGGATACAATAGCTCACTGGCGTCACTTCTAATGACGCCGTTCCTGAATGTAAACAAATGCCATGGGTGGATCTACACTTGACATCCACTGTAATGATACCAAGTACAAGAGGGTATCTAGTCAATATTACTATGATTACATCGGTATTTTTTAGCATTAAAAAATCTTTTTTAGTTTTTTAAAAATTCATTTGTTTATAAACTCAGGAAATATGTCTCTGGACACATGAGGACTTTGAATATGACCAATGTATGATCCTGTAACGACTTGGTATCAGATTGATACCCAAATTTGTGGTATCATCCAAAACTAATGTAAAGTATCAAACAACAGAAGAATAAGTGACATTTTAACAGAAGTGTAGATAGAACATGTTAAAAGAGAAAGTAAGCAGATATTAACAATAAATGAACAAGTATATCAATAATTCATTTTCTACCACTTGTCCTTATTAATGTTGACAAACTAATAGAATATAAATGACACAATATGTTACTGCATACGTCAGCAGACTAATTAAGGGCCTTGGTTTGTTTACTTACTACTAAAAGACAAGGTGTCTAGTATGTTCACTATTTTATTTAATGACAAACTTGCAATAAGAAACATATGTTTAATGTACCCTAAGATTTTTTTGTTAAAATAAAGCCAATAATGCAATTTTTTGTGGTCCCCTTTATTTAGAAAAGTATTGAAAAGTACCAACAAGCATCAAAATACATTTTGGTACCGATACCGGTATCAAAATATTGGTATCGGGACAACACTACATAATAGTATCGAGTAGATACTCTATTGTACTTGGTATCATTACAGTGGATGTCAGGTGTAGATCCACCCATGGCATTTGTTTACATTCAGGAACGACGTCAGTAGCGGTGACGCCAGTGAGCTATTGTATCCTCCTAGGGTGTGTAGTCAAGCATGTTTAGGTATTCCTCGTCCTGCAGTGATAATGATACTTGTAAGAAACGTACTTTGTCGCCACGGAGGCAAGGATTACTGATTGAAGAAGTAGCTAAAACACTGCTGAGCGACATTAGCCGCCGGCTAATTTAGTGTTTATAGCTTCACCTTTATCGTTAACTTTTAAGCCTTTTAAGCCTTTTCTGTCTCCGCATTGTTTCCGCTTTCAAGTGCTCTGTGTGTGTGTTGGCTCACATGGCTTATATTACCAGCAAATACACCATATTGTCATGGGGGGAAAAAAAGTACTGGTATTTTTTTGAAGGTGGTATGGTACATTTTTTAAATTCATTAGTATTGCAGTACTTTACAGGTATCGGTATAGCATACAACCCTAGCACACACACACACACACACACACACACACACACACACACACACACACACACACACACACACACACACACACACACACACACACATGCATTCACATTCCTGCAATGTGGACCGGATAAATTCAAGCCACAAGAACGACAGTCCGAGGGAAGGCTGAGTCTTTTAATAGCGCGGTGAGATTGAAACATCACATCCAGGCCACTGAGGTGTGGTCACCATCAATAGTTGCCTTGACAAATGTGATTTATAGCCACTCGCGCTTCAAATACTTTCGTTTTTTTTTTTAAACTCGGGGGTCTGTTTTACTTCCCTCTCACATGACTCCTCATTAAGTGCCCGGCTCAGAAGGACATTCTGGCTTTTCAAAAACTCTCAGGTTTCACAAAAGAAAGGCTTTCGTAGAAAAAAATAACCGGTGCAGTTTGCGGGGGTTTTGGGTACCCTGTGATTGCGATTGCTGCCAAGCTAAAACAGTGGGTGCTTACAAAACCCAAAACCGGTGAAGTTGGCACGTTGTGTAAATGGTAAATAAAAACAGAATACAATGATTTGCAAATCCTTTTCAACTTATATTCAATTGACTAGACTGCAAAGAAAGGATATTTAACGTTCAAACTGGAACTTTATTTTTTTTTGGCAAATAGTAGCTCATTTGGAATTTCATGCCTGCAACATGTTTGAAAAAAGCTGGCACAAGTGGCAAAAAAGAGTGAGAAAGTTGAGGAATGCTCATCAAACACTTATTTGAAACATCCCACAGGTGAACAGGCTAAGTGGGAACAGGTGGGTGCCATGATTGGATATAAAAGCAGCTTCCATGAAATGCTCAGTCATTCACAAACAAGGATGGGACGAGGGTCACCACTTGGTGAACAAATGCGTGAGCAAATTGTCCAACAGTTTAAGAACAACATTTCTAAACCAGCTATTGCAAGGAATTTAGGGATTTCACCATCTACGGTCTGTAATATCATCAAAAGATTCAGATAATCTGGAGAAATCACTGCACGTAAGCGGTGATATTACAGACCTTTGATCCCTCAGGCGGTACTGCATCAAAAAGCGACATCAGTGTGTAAAGGATATCACCACATGGGCTCAGAAACACTTCAGAAAACCACTGTCAGTAACTACAGTTCGTCACTACATCTGTACGTGCAAGTTAAAACTCTACTATGCAAAGCCAAAGCCATATATCAACAACACCCAGAAACGCCGCTGTCTTCGCTGGGCCTGAGCTCATCTAAGAGAGACTGATGCAAAGTGGAAAAGTGTTCTGTGGTCTGAGTCCACATTTCAAATTGTTTTTGGAAACTGTGGACGTTGTGTCCTGCAGACTAAAGAGGGAAAGAACCATCCGGATTGTTCTAGGCGCAAAGTTGAAAAGCCAGCATCTGTGATGGTATGGGGGTGTATTAGTGCCCAATGCATGGGTAACTTACACATCTGTGAAGGCACCTTTAATGCTGAAAGGTTCATAAAGGTTTTGGAGCAGTGACGTGCTGTCAGGGGAGGCAAGTGAGGCAGTGCTTCACCTTTGATGTTCAAAAACGAAGTAATACAATAAAATAAGTTTTGGTCTATGCTTTCTATGTGATTTTGGTGTGGTTCCTGTATATTTTGATAATTTTCATGGTCAAAATCGCAGAAATTCCATGTTTCCATCCATCCATTTTCTACCGCTTGTCCCTTTCGGGGTCGCGGGGGGTGCTGGAGCCTATCTCAGCTGCATTCGGGCGGAAGGCGGGGTACACCCTGGACAAGTCGCCACCTCATCGCAGGGCCAACACAGATAGACAGACAACATTCACACTGACATTCACACACTAGGGCCAATTTAGTGTTGCCAATCAAATTGTCCTAGCGGAAGCCAGCCTCCCCCCCTTTTTTTTTAACTGTATTTATAACCAACATGGCGTTTTTATTAGAGTAAGCCAGCGTTTTTTTGTCAGAAGCAAAAATATTGTTTTATTGCTTGGAATGAAATTGAATTAAATGAATGTGTCTGCTAATATGGAGGATTATATACTGTATCCAAGATTAAATACTTCTCTCAACCATACTTGCCAACCTTGAGACCTCCGAATTCGGGAGACGGGGGGTTGAGGTGGGCGGGGTTGGGGTGGGCAGGGTTTGGTGGAAGCGGAGGTGTATATTGTAGCGTCCCGGAAGAGTTAGTGCTGCAAGGGGTTCTGGGTATTTGTTCTGTTATGTTTATGTTGTGTTACGGTGCGGATGTTCTCCCGAAATGTGTTTGTCATTCTTGTTTGGTGTGGGTTCACAGTGTGGCGCATATTTGTAACAGTGTTAAAGTTGTTCATACGGCCACCCTCAGTGTGACCTGTATGGCTGTTGATCAAGTATGTCTTGCATTCACTTATGTGTGTGTAAAAGCCGCATATATTATGTGACTGGGCCGGCACGCTGTTTGTATGGAGGAAAAGCGGACGTGACGACAGGTTGTAGAGGACGCTAAAGGCAGTGCCTTTAAGGCACGCCCCCAATACTGTTGGCCGGGTGGAAATCGGGAGAAATTTGCGAGAATGGTTGCCCCGGGGGGTTTTTCGGGAGGGGCACTGAAATCCGTGAGTCTCTCGGGAAAATCGGGAGATTTGCAGTCCTGAGGCTCCCTAGCAGGCTGTTCCACAGGTGGGGGCCATAGTGGCTACATGTTGCCTCACCGTGGGTCTTTGTTCTGGTATTTGGTCAAAATAAAAGGCCAGTGCAGAGGACCTCAGGATCTGCGAGCGTTGATACGGAAAGCAGGTTAGATAAGAAGGCCA
Source organism: Nerophis lumbriciformis (assembly GCF_033978685.3). NCBI lineage: Eukaryota > Metazoa > Chordata > Actinopteri > Syngnathiformes > Syngnathidae > Nerophis > Nerophis lumbriciformis. The sequence continues at coordinate 27,395,672 of NC_084569.2, forward strand.
TTAAGACATTTAAAAACTAATAATAGAACTTTAAAAGCAACAGGGAGCCAATGCAACGACTTTGAAACTGGTGTAATGTGCTACCGCCCTCTGGTCCTCGCCAGCACGCGTGCAGCTAGGTTTTGTCATGATTGTAGACTTCTGATATTCTTTTTGGGAAGGCCAGAGAGCAAGACATTCTTTTATTAAAAATGTTCGCTGCAAATGACACTCCTCTCGCTGGGTCCTTCCAACTTCCCTCATATTGCCATGCAGGATGAGCCCTTCTTTAGTTGTATCGCTACAATCTGGCAGACATATTTGAGCACTCCTTCAAATTGTTTGCCAAAATATGGTGATTCAGGATAAACATGCCACCAAAACACAAACGGCGCAATATGACGTTACCTCCGGTCTTCTGCAGGTGGCGTTAGCAGGCTGACACATTTTTGGAGCTAAAAATGGGCGTTCCAAAATGTGCTGAAACCTGTTGGCAAACAAGCCTGTGTTTTTTGGGGGCTATTTTACCTGAAGACATTATTTTTAATTCAGAACTTCATCCTCGTGGAACTGTCCTATTTGTGATTCCCAATCACTGTACCGCGGCGACAGAGATTAACCGGTGTGGCGCAATTTCCCTTAACTGGTCCTAGCACAATTATTTCAACCTATACATCATAATGTACCGTAAATTCCGATCTATAAGTTGCTACTTTTTTCCTACAATTTGAACCCTGCGGCTTATAGTACGGTGCGGCTAATTTATGGATTTTTCTTCGCTGACGACTATAATAAGAATAGTTCTCAAAAATAAACCAAGCAAACACACTGACAAGGTGGTTTATTGTTTGTGCTGTGGAGCCATCTTTTGGACAAGTTAGCTCACTGCAGGCGCTGCAGTGTTCCATTTAGTGCTTTCAACCGGAAGTGAAGTGAATACTATTTATATAGCGCTTTTCTCTAGTGACATTGTGAAACCCAATATCTGAGTTACATTTTTAAACCAGTGTGGGTGGCACTGGGAGCAGGTGGGTAAAGTGTCATGCCTAAGGACACAACAGCAGTGACTAGGATGGCAGAAGCGGGGATCGAACCTGGAACCCTCAAGTTGCTGGCACGGCTACTCTATCAACCGAGCTACACCACCCCAGTAGAGAGCCGTGCAGTCTTCTTGCCGTCCATAGCGTTCTACTCGTATGGATTCCTCATTCATCACTCAAAGCACCGTTTGGGCGGGGTTTGGTGGTAGCGAGGGTGTATATTGTAGCCCGGAAGAGTTAGGGATGCAAGGGATTCTGGGTATTTGTTCTGTTGTGTTTATGTTGTGTTACGGTGCGGATGTTCTCCCGAAATGTGTTTGTCATTCTTGGTCGGTGTGGGTTCACAGTGTGGGGAATATTTGTAACAGTTGTTTATACGGCCACCCTCAGTGCGACCTGTATGGCTGTTGATCAAGTATGTTGCAGTCACTTCCGTGTGTATGCAGAAGCTGCATACAACATGTTACTAGGCCGGCACGCTGTTTGTATGGTGGAAAAGCGGACGCGTCGACAGGATGTAGAGGACGCTAAAGGCAGTGCCATCACGGCACGCCCTTAATTTCGTTGTCCAGGTGAAAATCGAGAGAAATTCGGGAGAATGGTTGCCCAGGGAGATTTTCGGGAGGGGCACTGAAATTCGGGAGTCTCCAGGAAAAATCGGGAGGGTTGGCAAGTATGTGTCCCAGCAGACTTCCAGCCCATGTGTGTAGTCAGTCTGCTATCTTCCATGTGACGGTAAGTTGTGCTCTCTGGCGCCCCGTGAATTAGCTTGATAGCTTTCAGCTAACTTATTAGCAGGCTAGCTGTGTTGCTGTAGGCCTAAAGGAGACACATTTATGTTAAGTTTTGTTTTGTTTTATTTCTGTGCAGGTTTAAAATGTATCGAGAAGGCTGATTGGAGACTCACTATGATTGTTTTCACAAAGTATTGTGTGTGTTTTTTTTATTGTGTGTTAATGTGTGTAGTCAGTCTGCTATCTTCCATGGGACGGTTTAAAATGTATAGAGAAGGCTGATTGGAGACTCACTATGATTGTTTTCACCAGAATAAACTATGTTTGAGCCGGAAGAAAGACTGGGTGTCGTCTTTTGGGGGGAAACACAATGCAAAGGAGTACTACATCGCTACACTTGCACAGCTAGTGGGTCCATGACGATGACTTCTGTTTTGTTTGATCAGCCGTTTTACTGCCGTGTTACAGGCACGGTTTGGAAATGTTTTAAGGTACGTAAATAAACATTCACAGAATATTTCTGTGTAAATAACTCATTTTACAACGTATATATCTGCAATTTATAGTCCGGTGCGGCTAATATATGGATTTTTATTTAATTTTTTTCTAAAATTTAGTGGGTTTGGCTTATATACCAGTCCGGAGCATATCGTATCTTTGTTCGTTGATCCAACACACAGAACAATTACATTTTCTTCCACTAGATGGCAGAAGGTGCTTCATTTGAATCCACCTTTTAGCGTCAAGACAACATTTTTTGTTAGGTGGTATTCTTCTAATTCTAAAAATGTAACTTCGAGCTTGGGAAGTACTGCATTATAACACGGAGAGGAATCATGAGCACTTTCTGTCCGAGCGGGTCGTCACTCCACAATGTCTTCATTGTCCGGCGATCACGTGTGCTGCCTTTCAATCCCAATCCTCTTCTATGAAGGGATTAAAATGTCACACACGCTTTGTGCACACATAGCAGGGTTTCCTCACACGTTAGGGGTGAATGGTTTCATGTTGTTATAAGATGTAAAAGCCCACATTACTCGTTAAACCTAATACGAGACTGAATCACAAGTTCTGCACTCTAATATAAATAGACATTGGTTACCCTATTTAGATATTTGAGTTAGATAAAATACAGCAGAAAACATATTTACCTTTGGGTATGACTACAACCACAAAAACATTATTTTGAACTCAGCACCACTCTGAGTGTGTATCCAAAGTCTATCAGCAGTAGATTTCAAAGGCAGAATCTTTGATACAGCATTTGTGGGCTGCATTGATGCAATGCTTCATTGCACATTGCCTGCCGTCTCTATAAGATGGGTCCAGACCAACAAATAATTTAATGTTTTCTTTTCCAACCTGATCACAGGGATGGTCACACTCGTATATCAAATCCTGGTTCAATACACAAATGCTCAGTCATGATACTTAGCATATATAGCGCCTTTTTTTTTTTTTTACAGTGTGTGTGTGTGTGTGTGTGTGTGTGTGTGTGTGTGTGTGTGTGTGTGTGTGTGTGTGTGTGTGTGTGTGTGTGTGTGTGTGTGTGTGTGTGTGTGTGTGTGTGTGTGTACGTATGTATATATATATACGTATATATACATGTATACGTATGTATCTATGTGTATACAAATGTATATACGTGTATACACGTGTATATATATATATATGTATACACGTGTATATATATATGTATACACAAGTATATATATATGTATATACGTGTATATATGTACATAGGTGTATATATACGTATATATGCGTATATATACGTTTATATGCATGTATACACGTATATATATACGTATGTATATATGTATGTATGTGTATATACGTATGTATATATGTGTATATACGTATGTATGTATGTACGTATATATGTATATATGTATACGTATGTGTATATGTATATATATGTCTATATGTATATATATGTGGATATGTGTGTATATATATATATATAGATATAGATATATATATATGTATATGTATATGTGTGTGAATATGTCTATATGTACATATATGTGGATATGTGTATATATATATATATGTGTGTATATGTGAATATGTATATATACAGTATGTGTGTGTAATATGTATGTATATATGTATGTGAATATGTATTTATGCGTATGTGTATGTATATATGTGTGTGTGTATATATGTGTATATATGTGTGTATATATATATATATATATATATATATATATATATATATATATATATATATATATATATATATATATATATATATATATGTATATGTACAAACCCCGTTTCCATATGAGTTGGGAAATTGTGTTAGATGTAAATATAAACGGAATACAATGATTTGCAAATCCTTTTCAACCCATATTCAATTGAATGCACTACAAAGAAAAGATATTTGATGTTCAAACTCATAAACTTTTTTTTTTTTTGGAAAATATTAATTAACTTAGAGTTTCATGGCTGAAACATGTGCCAAAGTAGTTGGGAAAGGGCATATTCACCACTGTGTTACATGACCTTTTCTTGCAATTGCACTTTGAGAAACGTTGTTCTTAAACTGTTTGACTATTTGCTCACGCAGTTGCGGACAAAGGGGTGTACCTCGCCCCATCCTTTCTTGTGAAAGACTGAGCATTTTTTGGGAAGCTGTTTTTATACCCAGTCATGGCACCCACCTGTTCCCAATTAGCCTGCACACCTGTGGGATGTTCCAAATAAGTGTTTGATGAGCATTCCTCAACTTTATCAGTATTTATTGTCACCTTTCCCAACTTCTTTGTCACTTGTTGCTGGCATCAAATTCTAAAGTTAATGATTATTTGCAAAAAAAAAAAAAAGTTTATCAGTTTGAACATTAAATATGTTGTCTTTGTAGCATATTCAACTGAATATGGGTTGAAACGATTTGCAAATCATTGTATTTCGTTTATATTTACATCTAACACAATTTCCCAACTCATATGGAAACGGGGTTTGTATATGTATATGTATATATGTATGTATGTATATGTATATATGTATGCATGTATATGTACATATGTACCGTATTTTTCGGACAATAAGTCGCAGTTTTTTTCATAGTTTGGTCGGGCTCCAGTGCAACTTATATATGTTTTTTTCCTTCTTTATTATGCATTTTCGGCAGGTGCGACTTATGCTCCGAAAAATACGTTATGTATGTGTATGTATATATGTATGTATGTATATGTGTATATGTATATGTGTATATATATATATATATATATATATATATATATATATATATATATATATATATATATATATATATATATATATATATATATGAATGTGTATGTGTATATATGAATGTGTATGTGTATATCAGTGACGTGCGGTGAGGTTGATGGCTGGTGAGGCACTGACTTCATCACAGTCAGATTTACAAACATATGAACCCTAAAGAGTATCTTATTCACCATTTGATTGGGAGCAGTTAACGGGTTATGTTTAAAAGCTCATACCAGCATTCTTCCCTGCTTGGCACTCAGCATCAAGGGTTGGAATTGGGGGTTAAATCACCAAAAATGATTCCCAGGTGCGGCGCCGCTGCTGCCCACTGCTCCCCTCACCTCCCAGGGGGTGATCAAGGGGATGGGTCAAATGCAGAGGACAAATTTCATTACACCTAGTGTGTGTGTGACAATCATTGGTACTTTAACTTAACTTTAACTTTACACATACAAACTGTAGCACACAAAAAAGCATATTTAATTAAAAAAAAATGTTATTATGGTCTTACCTTTACTTAGAAATTAAGTCCATGCACCGCAACTAAAGCCCTCACTTAAACTTTCCACGTGCAAGATTGAATCTATTTAAAAAAGTGTAATCGAGGGTTTATAAATGTCGCCTATACTGTATGAAACTACAAAATAACAAACACGGAGGCTCCAGTTTACACGAGGACCACTTTATTTACGTTCTTTCAAAAACCTCCGCAACGTGACATCACTTCCGCTCTTAGTGCCTTCAAAATAAGAGCTCAAGGCATATACTGTATAACAGCGCATAACAGGAACTTAACATCACAAAGAAGAAAGCCCATGAAAATAGGTTACAAAAGTTATTTAATAAGAAGCCAAAAAGTGCAAAAACAATAATGTTCGTGTTGGAGGAGTTGTGAATTAGGTACACCTGCAGTCTGCAGGTGTATCTGCACAGCAGGCCAGCAGTTAGCCGAGTCATTGCGCAATCCATGTTGCGGCACTGAGTGACGTGCCTCAACTGGCTGCTGTTCACCGCACCGTCTCTTCTCAGTATTTGAACGGCAAATGTGAAAATTCAGTGATTTTGAATAAAAATAATCTAAAACTGGTGAAGTTAAATGGAAAATAACTTTATAGTATAATCACTGGATACATATAACAATTTATTTTATTTTTTTGTCCCTGCAGTCATTCACAACTCCTCCAACACCAACATTATTGTTTTTGCACTTTTTGGCTTCTTATGAAATAATTTTTTTAAATAGATTCAATCTTGCACGTGGAAAGTTTAAGTGTGGGCTTTAGTTGATATAACAATTCTACGGCGGGGGTGCAGGAAGCGAGCCTCAGCCAGTGCGTCTTTTGCAGCCGTTTTATGATCGCTCAGCACAAGAAATACTTTACACACATACAGTTGTTGACAAAATACACTGTACATTATATACCTCAGCTAACTAAACTATGGAAATGTATAATATAGTTCATATAGCAATACAGTCTCACTGCACAGCAGGCCAGCAGTTAGCCGAGTCATTGCGCAATCCATGTTGCGGCACTGAGTGATGTGCCTCAACTGGCTGCTGTTCACCGCAACGTCTCTTCTCAGTATTTGAACGGCAAATGTGAAAATTCAGCGATTTTGACTACAAATAATCTAAAACTGGTGAAGTTAAATGGAAAATAGCTTTATAGTATAATCACTGGATACATATAACAATTTAATTATTATTTTTTCTTTTTACTTTTTTTTTCTTTCCATGACTGCACGTCACTGGTGTATATATATATATATACATATATATATATATATATATATATATATATATATATATATATATATATATATATATATATATATATATATATATATATATATATATATATATATATATATATATATTTGTGTATGTGTGTATATATGTGTGTGTATATGTATATATATATATATATATATATATATAGATATAGATATGTATATATGTATATATACATATATATATATATATATATATATATATATATAAATATATATATATGTATTTATATATATTTGTGTGTGTGTGTATATATATATATATGTATATATTTGTGTGTATGTGTGTGTATATATGTGTATATATATATATATATATATATATATATATATATATCCATCCATCCATCCATTTTCTACCGCTTATTCCCTTTGGGGTCGCGGGGGGCGCTGGAGCCTATCTCAGCTACAATCGGGCAGAAGGCGGGGTACACCCTGGACAAGTCGCCACCTCATCGCATATATATATATATATATATATATATATATATATATATATAAAATGTGTGTTTTGTCCGACACGCTAACAAGGTTAACCAGATTTCAATTGAAAGAAAATTGAATTATGAGTGTGCACCAGATGGTGTCCCGACTGGGAAAGACACCAAAGATAAAAGTTATTTCCTTTCATGGATGTTTTTCTTGGCCCCTTTGCCACTTGGTGAGACAACAATAAGCACTGACATTGTGGCCTCACGCTCAGCGCTACCCGTACCCGGAATGTATTTTTCTCATTTTCATGGCCGAGTTCACCGCTTTCCCACGCACGCCAACAGAAAGCCGCATCGCTCCAAAGCCTACCTTCAATAAACTGCTCTGACTGGTCACATTTGTTCTCAAATGACAGTTGAGAAATGCTCCTGGGGTGTAAATGCTGAGCCACTTTGCTAACATGTAACAACCTGTTTGCCACGCTACTATTCGAAGGAAACACAGTATTCAGCAGTCAACTGTGGGTGCAACTTCATGGTAAAAAAAAAAAAAGTACCTATTTTTGGAATTTTTCCCATCATTCATAATCCCTATGTGTTTCCTTTCTGGGTTCTAAATAGGGAAAACCTGATAGCATGAGGCAGCAAACAATGCAGGTACTGGTGATCTATCAATTAATTCGGCCTCCTAAAAAGTTAAGGCTCCATTTACATGCTCTTACTGGCATGGACTAAGCTAGGGCCACATACTGTAGTCATTATAAGTGTTAACCCTGCTTGGCACTCAGCATCAAGGGTTGGAATTGGGGGTTAAATCACCAAAAATGATTCCCGGGCGCGGCCACCGCTGCTGCCCACTGCTCCCCTCACCTCCCAGGGGGTGATCAAGGGTGATGGGTCAAATGCAGAGAATAATCTCGCCACACCTAGTGTGTGTGTGACAATCATTGGTACTTTAACTTTAACTTTAACTTTAACGCCGAGGAACTACTTTTCTGGCTTAGTGTCACAGCGCCTTGCTCAGACTGCTCCCCCGGCCACTAGGTGCTTTTGTTGCTGCTGTATTACCTTTAAATTAGTCAAAGGTAATGTTAGGTGCCTCTCACCTGTATAGTAGAAGGTTGTGGCACCAAAATGTGCATTTGGTCAACTTTGCTGCGGTAATTCTTAAGCAGTGGATAGCATGGCTCACAACTTGCATAAGACTGAGTGAGGAATGTAGCAGAATTTAGCGGCTTAAGGAGAGCACAAGTGCTGAAAGATACAACGTCCACTCTCACTAAGGGCACAGTCTGATGGGATGGTTGTAAGTCATTGTTTTATGTTCGTTTTTGAAACGTATAGCAATAATGCTACACGCTAACGCCGCCAAGGCTGTCGCAAAGTCTGCCAGGGTTAATGGTGGAAAACTCCAAATTTGCTCTCTATGTTGTTGTTGATGGAAGTAACGTTCGTTGCTATGCGAAATGTGCAAAATATGCGTGTGTGAAATCAATGCACCCAGGAAAGAAGTTGCGGCAATGCAGAAAAAAACTAAATATTGTAAATAATATAGTATAGTTTTTATTTTTTATTTTTTATTTATTTTTGTCATAAAGAAATACAATCAAGTGTGCTTACAGACTGTATCCCTTGCAGACTGTATTGATATATATTGATGTATAATGTAGGAACCAGAATATTAATAACAGAAAGAAACAACCCTTTTGTGCGAATGAGTGTGAATGGGGGAGGGAGGTTTTTTGGGTTGGTGCACTAATTGTAAGTGTATCTTGTGTTTTTTATGTTGATTTAATAAAAAAAAATTAAAAAAGCAATTTCTAATTAAATTTTTTTTTTTTTTTAATTTCTTGTGCGGCCCGGTACCAATCGATCCATGGACCGGTACCGGGCCGCGGCCCGGTGGTTGGGGACCAAGGGCTTTATAGGTGAACTAGATGAATCTCCATTGCCTGCTTTGTTAGCCGCCTCATGCAAGCAGTTTTTCACTATTTGGGATGCACAGAAAAGAGAAATTCCCCCCCAAAATTCACTTTTTTTTCATCTTTTTAATCTTGCCTGTCAGACATTTAAAAAATCTGTTTTCAAACCCTTAATATCAAAACTATTTTTATAATTCCTATGGTTTCTGAAGCGAAACACTACGGTAATCAGAGAAAGGACTATTCAACTAAAATCATTTGGGGGCCACATTTAAGCGAAGGACCAGGTTTTCAGGCTTCTACCTTCACTATTATTCTTATTTTGTGTATTTATATTTTTTAATGGCCAGCAGCGCTATGTGGTGTTTTTAGGAATCTGTTGCCTGACCTCGCTGAGCTTGGGTGGTGATGTATCAAACAGGGCTAATGGTTCTGAGGGTCTGGGCACATACCCTGGGGAGCCTCGGGGATTGTTCCTTGCTGGGTCACTGTACTGAGTGTGGATGTGCTCCTCTCCAGTTCTTCTTTGGAGATATCCAGGGTTCCACTTGTCTTCTCCTCAAGGAGCCCGCGTGCATGCCGGAATGGATTCCTAAAGAAACTTGACCTTTCCTTCTCTTTCCTTTTTCTCCGTCTTCTGATACGTTCTGCCCTCCGTAGGTTAGCGAGGCGTCTTCTGATCTCATCCTAGAGAGCTTTCAGGCCCTCCTTCTCAGACTCCTCTGTCTCCCTCCAACGCTTGCGGAGCTGCCTTCTGTTTGCCACCAGGTCATCAATCTCTTTCTCCCTCCTGCTCTTTGGTCTTATTGTGGCCTCTCTGATGGTCACCTTGCCATACCTGTTGCTGCATTCTTCATAGAGGATTTCTCCGAACAGGTTTAACTTGGCTACCACTGACCCGCGCAGCGTATTTTGCAGCAGCCCGCTGAGATGTTCATCCAACCTTCTCCACTCCTCGGTCTCGTTGGCCTTTGTATATGTGTGTATATATATATATATATATATATATATATATATATATATATATATATATATATATATATACAGCATGTATATATATATATATATATATATATATCAGTGACGTGTGGTGAGGTTCAGGGCTGGTGAGGCACTGACTTCATCACAGTCAGATTTACAAACATATGAACCCTAAAGAGTATCTTATTCACCATTTGATTGGCAGCAGTTAACGGGTTATGTTTAAAAGCTCATACCAGCATTCTTCCCTGCTTGGCACTCAGCATCGAAGGTTGGAATTGGGGGTTAAATCACCAAAAATGATTCCCGGGCGCGGCCACCACTGCTGCTCACTGCTCCCCTCACCTCCCAGGGGGTGATCAAGGGGATGGGTCAAATGCAGAGGACACATTTCACCACACCTAGTGTGTGTGACAATCATTGGTACTTTAACTTAACTTTAACTTTACACATACAAACTGTAGCACACAAAAAAGCACATTTAATAAAAAAAACGTTATTATGGTCTTACCTTTACTTATAAATGAAGTCCGTGCGCCGCTCCTTCTGAACAAAAGCATCGATAGCTTGTTTATAGAAGTCTTCCTTATCTTTCTTCAGTTTTAAAAGTCTCTCTGTCTCGATGGAGATCTTCCTTTAATTATTACCTCCTGCTTCGATTGAAAGTCCAGTTTAGAAAACTGTTTTATTTTAGATATGTAATCCTCCATGTTAAAAGTCCAGGCGAGAGGAAAAAATAAACGATCGCTGCTAACTGTTGCTGCTTGTTGTCACTTATTCTGCAGCCGAGTAGTCGCAAAATGATCGCTGGGATCACTAGCGCCCTCAACCACCAGGAGGCGGGATTACTGCGAGCCTCACCCAGTGCGTCTTCGCAGCCGTTTTATGATTGCTCAGCACAAGAAATACGTTACACACATACAGTTGTTGACAAAATACACTTTACATTAAATACCTCTGCTAACTAATCTATGGAAATGTGTAATATAATTCATATTGCAATATGGTCTCACTGCACAGCAGGTCAGCGGTTAGTTGAGTCATTGCGTAATCCCTGGCGAGGCTCAACTGGCTGGTGACTCACCGCAAGTCTCTTCTCAGTATTTGAACGGCAAATGTGAAAATTCAGCGATTTTGAATAAAAATTATCTAAAACTGGTGAAGTTAAATGGAAAATAACTTTATAGTATAATCACTGGATACATATAACAATTTAATTCATTTTATTTTCTTTTTACATTTTTTTTCTTTCCTCACCTGCCTCCCCTGACTGTACGTCACTGATATATATATATATATATATATATATATATATATATATATATATATATATATATATATATATATATATATATATATATATATATAAACAAATGGGACATGGGTTTGCATCAAAACACCCAAACAAAAGACGTCACATCTCCGTGTCACCCAACATGCAACTTGGATTGCTTCCTACACACACCACCAAAATAAAAGTTGTCAAACCGCAGTAATCTAAATGGAAATGACATCAATTCCTTCATTTCTGCTGTTCTTGGTCACGGGTTCGCTGGACCCGGCAGACTGAGGATGAGTCCTGGGAGCAGGGGGCCCCGCACTCACATACACACCTCCTACTAGCCCAACATGCACGTCTTCAATGTCAAATCAAGGATAGAACCTCCAGTATATGACTACATAACTAGCTGGTGGGAAATGACGTGGTTAGTGGTTTACAAGCTAGGCAGTAAATTATATTTGACACGCTTATTTAACCAAGCATTTTGATTTGTGTGCATCAGTCATTTCACAAGCATTTGTATTTTTAACCTGCGTCCATGGCAAGTGACGACTCCATTGATGAAATCTGCAAAACACATGTTTAAACCTGCTTACAAGAAGCATTTAATGTGCAGGTGCTCTACTTCTAGAGGAGAGACTTTTGTTTATGTCATCTCCTCAATACATGCTGAGACAAAACGTACACACCAAATATAATATACCAGCAGGACTGGTTGCCAGGTGCAGGGTGACTTGCAGTGTTTGCATTTTTATTCATGCTTGAACGATAGCTACGCCTTGAGCTAGGTGGCAGCATTCAAGCCAAAATAAGTTCCAGGAATTTCTGGCAATGTTTTCCGAATAAATGGGCCATTTTTCAAACTTGCAGAATTCCCACATTTCTCAGCCTATTCGTTCCGTTCCACCATCCACACACTTCACTCACGCTGGATCTGGTTCTGGGTTCCAAAATTTCCCTAATTACCAGGAATTACCAGGAACTTTCCCCCCATTGAAAATTAATGGGCCATATTCATCCGATCACAACCGTTCAGTATCAAAACATCCGGCTCGACCCAGACAACAAATGTATCTGTTTTCTTCACAAAACTTTCAGTTTACCAGGAATTCCTGGAAATGTTTTTTGATTAAATGGGCCATAATTTAAACTTGCAAAATTCCCACATTTCCGGGTTCCAAAATTTTCCTAATTACCAGGAATTCCCAGGAACTTTTGCCCATTGAAAATGAATGGGTAGTTTTCATCCAATCGGAACCGTTCAAGTATCAATACGTTCGGCCCCGTATTGGGATAACTCCCCAAATATCCCAGATTACCAGGAATTCCAGATGTTCTGGAAATCTACTCAGTGGCCTAGTTGTCCGCCCTGAGATCGGTAGGTTGTGAGTTCAAACCCTGGCCGAGTCATACCAAAGACTATAAAAAATGGGACCCATTACATCCCTGCTTGGCACTCAGCATCAAGGGTTGGAATTGGGGGTTAAATCACCAAAAATGATTCCCGGGCGCGGCCACCACTGCTGCTCACTGCTCCCCTCACCTCCCAGGGGGTGATCAAGGGTGATGGGTCAAATGCAGAGAATAATTTCGCCACACCTAGTGTGTGTGTGACAATCATTGGTACTTTAACTTTTTAACTTAATTATTCCCTTATTCGATGGCCCTCTCGACCCTCAGTTTTCATCCGATCACAACCGTTCGAGTATCACAACGTTTGCCTCGACCCGAACAACAAATATGTTTTTGTTTTCTTCCCAAAACTTGTGGTTTATCAGTAATTCCTGGAAATGTTTTCCAAAAGAATGGGCCATTTTCAAGCTTGCACAATTCCCACATAGCTCACCCGATTCAAACTGTTCCACCATCCACACACTTCACTCCCACTGGACATTCAAGCCAAAGTAGTTCCCGGTTCCAAAATTTCCCTGATTACCAGGAATTCCCAGGAACTTTTCCCCATTGAAAATGAATGTACAGATTTCATCCAATCGGAACTGTTCAAGAATCAATACGTCCGGCCTGGCCAGGACACCGCTGCTAACACTGGATTGTTTTCCCAAATATCCCAGATTACCAGGAATTCCAGGTTTTCCTGGAAATTCTTCCCTTTTTTGACAACCTTCTTCTCCCTCAGTTATCATCCGATCACAACCATTCGGTTTCAAAACATTCTGCTAGACCCGGACAACAAATGTATCTGTTTTCTTCCCAAAACTTTCAGTTTACCAGGAATTCCTGGAAATGTTTTCCGAAAAAATCCACACACTTCACTCTCCCTGGACATTCAAGCCAAAGTAGTTCCGGGTTCCAAAATGTCCCTGCTTACCAGGAATTCCCAGGAACTTGTCCCCATTGAAAATGAATGTACAGTTTTCATCCAATCGGAACCGTTCAAGTATCAATACGTTCGGCCCGACCAGGATACCGTTGCTATCATTGGATTGCTTTCCCAAATATCCCAGATTACCAGGAATTTCATGTTTCCTGGAAATTCTTTCCTTTTTCGACAGCCTTCTTCTCCCTCAGTTTTCATCCGATCACAACCGTTCAGTATCAAAACAAACGGACGACAAACGTATCTGTTTTCTTCCTAAAACTTTCAGTTTACCAAGAATTCCTGGAAAAAAATGTTGATTAAAAGGGCCATTTTTAAACTTGAAAAATTCCCACATTTCCGGGTTCCAAAATTTTCCTGATTATCAGGAATTCCCAGGAACTGTTCCTCATTGAAAATGAATGTGCAGTTTTCATCCAATCGGAACCATTCAAGTATCAATACGTCCAGCCAGGATTCCGTTGCTATCAATAGATTGCTTTCCCAAATATCCCAGATTACCAGGAATTCCATGTTTTCTTGGAAATTCTTCCCTTTTTCGACGGCCTTCTTCTCCCTCAGTTTTCATCCGATCACAACCATTTGAGTATGAAAATGTTTAGCTCGACCCGGACAACAAACGTATCTGTTTTTTTCCCAAAACTTTGAGTTTACCTGGAATTCCTGGAAATGCTTTCTGATTAAATGGGCCATTTTTAAAACTTGCAGAATTCCCACATTTCTCAGCCGATTCGTTCCACTTCACTCACCCTGGACATTAGAGGTAAAGTGGTTCAGAGTTCCAAAATTTCCCTGATTACCAGGAATTACTAGGAACTTTTCCCCATTGAAAATGAATGGGCAATTTTCATCCAATCGGAATCGTTCAAGTATCAATATGTTCGGCTCAGCCAGGATACAGTTGCTAACATTGGATTGCTTTCCCAAAATATTCCAGATTACCAGGAATTTCATATTTCCTGGAAATTCTTCCCTTTTTCGACGGCCTTCTTCTCCCTCAGTTTTCATCCGATCACAACCATTTGAGTATGAAAACGTTTAGCTCGACCCGGACAACAAAAGTATCTGTTTTTTTCCCAAAACTTTGAGTTTACCTGGAATTCCTGAAAATGTTTTCTGATTAAATGGGCCATTTTTAAAACTTGCAGAATTCCCACATTTCTCAGCCGATTCGTTTCACTTCACTCACCCTGGACATTAGAGGTAAAGTGGTTCAGAGTTCCAAAATTTCCCAGATTACCAGGAATTGCTAGGAACTTTTCCCCATTGAAAATGAATGGGCAATTTTCATCCAATCGGAATCGTTCAAGTATCAATATGTTCGGCTCAGCCAGGATACAGTTGCTAACATTGGATTGCTTTCCCAAAATATTCCAGATTACCAGGAATTTCATATTTCCTGGAAATTCTTCCCTTTTTCGACGGCCTTCTTCTCCCTCAGTTTTCATCCGATCACAACCATTTGAGTATGAAAACGTTTAGCTCGACCCGGACAACAAACGTATCTGTTTTTTTCCCAAAACTTTGAGTTTACCTGGAATTCCTGGAAATGTTTTCTGATTAAATGGGCCATTTTTAAAACTTGCAGAATTCCCACATTTCTCAGCCGATTCGTTCCACTTCACTCACCCTGGACATTAGAGGTAAAGTGGTTCAGAGTTCCAAAATTTCCCAGATTACCAGGAATTACTAGGAACTTTTCCCCATTGAAAATGAATGGGCAATTTTCATCCAATCGGAATCGTTCAAGTATCAATATGTTCGGCTCAGCCAGGATACAGTTGCTAACATTGGATTGCTTTCCCAAAATATTCCAGATTACCAGGAATTTCATATTTCCTGGAAATTCTTCCCTTTTTCGATGGCCTTCTTCTCCCTCAGTTTTCATCCGATCACAACCATTTAAGTATGACAACGTTTAGCTTGACCCGTACAGCAAACATATCTGTTTTCTTCCCAAAACTTTCAGTTTACCAGGAATTACTGGAAATGTTTTCCAAATGAATGGGCCATTTTTCAAACTCGTACATTTCCCACATTTCTCACCCGATTCAAACCGTTCTAGTATACACAAACTTCACTCACCCTGGAAATTCAAGCCAAAGTAGTTCCAGGTTCCAAAATGTCCCTGATTACCAGGGGTTCCCAGGAACTTTCCCCCATTTAAAATGAGTGGGCAGTTTTCTTACAATCGGAACCGTTCAAGTATAAATACGTTCGGCCCGGCCAGGACACCGTTGCGAACATTGGATTGCTTTCTTAAATATGCCAGACTACCCGGAATTCCAGGTGTTCTGGAAATTCTTCCCTTTTTCGACGACCCGCTCCTCCCTCAGTTTTCATCCGATCACAACCCTTCAAATATCACAACGTTCGGTTCGACCTGGATCACAAACTTATTTGTTTGTTTTTTCCCCAAAACTTTCAGTTTACCAGGAGTTCCTGGAATTTTCTTTCCAAATGAATGGGCCATTTTTCAAACATGCACAACTCCCACATTTCTCACCTGATTCGAACCATTCCACCATCCACACACTCCACTCACCCTGGACATTCAAGCCAAAGTGGTTCCAGGTTCCAACATTTCCCTGATTACCAAAAATTACAAGAAACTTTTCACCAATGATACTGAACGAGCAATTACAAACCTCTTCTCATACCACAATTCTTTTTCCGATTCGAACCTTTCCCCCATCTATCCACACACTCCACTCACCCTGGACATTCAAGTTCCAGGTTCCAAAATGTCCCTGATTACCAGGAATTCCCAGAAACGTTTCCCCATTGATAATTCATGGGCAATTACAAACCTCTCCATATCCCATATTTCTTATCGGATTCAAACCGTTCCACCATCCACACACTCCACTCACCTTGGACAATCAAACTGTCATTCTCCAAGTTAAAAGAAATTCCATGAATTCCCAGAATTCCAGGGTTTCCCAAAGCCCTATTTTCCACCTCTTCCTGGAAAGTTTTCACAGTCCACATTTTTAAGCCAATTCCAACCATTCTACCTTCACAACTTTGTGCTACGAGCAACCATAGAACTTGCCCACAGAACGCTTCTCTCAATCGGATTTCCCACTCATTTACAAGTTTAGACTGTCCGACAATTTCTTCCACACCGGTCTTAAAAAATAGTGTAGTTATTAATAAATGAATAACATTTTTACAAGGTGCTGAGGGCCGCACTTTAGGTACCAATCAATCAATCAAAAACCGCGCCCTGGTCGACTTAGACAAACGGTGGCATCTGAACAACAACAAATAAAAACTAGTAGTCGGAAGAGAAACCAGTGGAGTAGCTTAAGCACAGATCTTGTGTCCGGCTGACATGGACAGGTTTCCCTGGTTTTACTATCGCTGTCAAGATTATTCTGGGATGGCAGCTGACTCTGGGACAACAGCCCCCAGGGAGCTAAGAGGGCCACCAGGTGGGAGTGTGGAGGAATGTTGTTGTCAGCTTAGCAGCCGTCCGCAGGGAATGTGACGACGTCACAGCTGAACGACAAGGATCGTTTGGCCCTGAAGCCCCGTTTGTCGTTTGTTCGAGTCCCAAAAAATAAACAAGTGTCGTATAGAATGGAATTATTTGTTGTTTTTCGCCAACGTTTCAGCTAACAGTCACTCGTGTCCTGTGATCAGTCCAAGGTCTGGTCCGCCTGGTCGGTAAAATATACAGTCGTTGTTTTTACAGTGCGTTACTGTAAATAGAAAAACTATACCAGTTATTTTTGCAGTGAAATTCTGGCAACTGAGCTGCCAGTTTTTACCTTAAAATCTACAGCGGTTGTTTTTAGAAGGCATTTTGTCACTTGATAAACGAAACCACTTTTATTTTTACCGTAAAATCTACACTTCTTCTTTTTACTGTTCATTACTGTAAATTGAAATATCATACCACTGTTATTTTCTCAGTAAACTTCTGGCGACTGAGCTGACAGATTTTTACAGCCGTTGTTTTTACAGTGCGTATAAAATAATATAATAAATGGAACAACAGTTCCGGTTTTTACGGTAAAAGTCTGACGAATGAGCTGCCTTTTTTTTTTTTTACATTAAAATCTACAGTTGCTTTTGCATGTACCACTTTAATTTTCATGGTGACATTCTGGCGATTGAGCTGCCAGTTATTTTTTTACCATAAAATACGTTTTTTTTATTCTACGGTATTTTTTACAGTGCATTACTGAAAATGGGAAAACGGCACCACAGTTATTTTTACAGTAAAATTTGAGTGATTAAGCTGCCAGTTTTTACCCTAAAATCTACAGACGTTGTTTTTACAATGCATTTGGTATATTAAAAAAAATGTAACCTCTAATTTTAGCTGCCAGTTTTAGTTTCCTTAAAATCTACGATTGTTGTTTTTTCACAGCGCATTATTGTGGATGGAAAACATTACCAGAGTTATTTTTACAGTAAAATTCAAATGACTGAGCTGACAGGTTTTTTTTTTACGGTAAAATCTACAGCAGTTGTTTCCACAGGGCATTAATAGAACCGCTTTTATTTTTACGGTAAAATTCTGGCGACTGAGCTGCCAGTTTTTTGTAGAGTTTTTTTAAATTAACATCTACAATATTTTTTTTTTTTTCAAATCTACTGTATTTTTGACAGTGAATTACTGTAACTGAATAAACGTTGCCACTGTTATTTTTACAGTAAAATCCGGCCGACTGAGCTACGAGTTTTTTTTATCGTAAAATATTTGCTTGTTTTTCACAGTGCATTACTGAAAATGGAAAAACGGCATGACTGTTATTTTTACAGTAACATTCCGGCGACTGAGTGTCCGTTTTATCACCTTAAAAACTTTGGCCATTATTTTTTACAGTGTAAATGGTATTACTTTTATTTTTACGGTAAAATTCCGGCGATTGAGCTGCCAGTTTTGGGGGATTTTTTACAATTAAAATCTACTTAATTTTTTTTAAATCTACTGTATTTTTGACAGTGAATAAACGTTGCCCCTGTTATTTTTACAGTAAATTTCTGCCAACTAACAGTTTTTTATCCTCAAATATCCGCTTGTTTCTACAGTGCATTGCTATAAATGGAAAGACGGTACCACTGTTGGTAAAATGAGCTGACAGTTGTTTTGTTTTTTACTGTAAAAATATACAATATTTGAGCTGACAGTGTTTTCCAATAAAAGCTATGCTTGTTGTTTTTACAGTGCATTACCGTAAATTTAATTATTTCAGTGAAATTCTGGCAACTGAGTTACCAGTTGTTGCTTTTTTATTGTAAGAATGTTTAACTTAATTTTACAATGCACGTGCCATATCTTAGATTTTACAGTAAAATTCTGTCAGCCACTGTAAAAATAGTTGTTTCTATAGTGCTTTGCTGTAAACAATACCGCTTTAATTTTTCAGATAAAATTCAGTCCATTCACCATTTATTCTTTTTTGCTGCTCATTCTGTCCGTAGATCTAAATACGCACCAGGGAACTGGGGAGGTTGTGACCCCGTTGTGTTCAGGGACCAGTTGGTGCGTGGGCCCTCTCTGCTCTCCAGGGAACAGGGGGTGAGAGGTCATGTGACCCCAACACTTGCTGGAAATGCCAGTGAGTGATTGATCCTTTCATGTGGCAGCAAATGTTGCAAAATCTGTGTGGCGTCCTTTTTTTTTTATTTTTAGCATAAAACACATTTGTGGGAGGGGAAAAAAAAAAAAATCTTAGTCAGCAAATAGTGAAGTTTGGAAGCATTCCTCGCTTTTTCAAGAGGATCCAAGGTGCTCTCTTTCCTGCTGACATCCACACTTTGTGTTTGTTTTGACACTCAAAGACTGTCTGTAATATTCTTTAGGGATATAACGGCGTTTGTGTGACAAGCGTGACTTGCTCAAAGGCAGTGGCAGTCACACGTGATCCATCCATCCATCCATCTTCTTCCGCTTATCCGAGGTCGGGTCGCGGGGGCAGCAGCCTAAGCAGGGAAGCCCAGGCTTCCCTCTCCCCAGCCACTTCGTCCAGCTCCTCCCGGGGGATCCCGAGGCGTTCCCAGGCCAGCCGGGAGACATAGTCTTCCCAACGTGTCCTGGGTCTTCCTCGTGGCCTCCTACCGGTCGGACATGCCCTAAACACCTCCTTAGGGAGGCGCTCGGGTGGCATCCTGACCAGATGCCCGAACCACCTCATCTGGCTCCTCTCGATGTGGAGGAGCAGCGGCTTTACTTTAAGCTCCCCCCGGATGACAGAGCTTCTCACCCTATCTCTAAGGGAGAGCCCCGCCACCCGGCGGAGGAAACTCATTTCGGCCGCTTGTACCCGTGATCTTGTCCTTTCGGTCATAACCCAAAGCTCATGACCATAGGTGAGGATGGGAACGTAGATCGACCGGTAAATTGAGAGTCACACGTGATGTCACCAGAAAATAAGAAAGTTTCACTCGTGACCAGATTTGTCATTCATTTGTACTTTTGAGTGTCTTGAAAAGCGCTATAAAAATGCAATCCATCATTATTATTATTATTATTATTATTATTTCGACTGTATTTTTATTTTATTTTATTTTTTAACTGAACATGTAACAAATATTTATTGTTTCCGAAGGGTAACAATTCTGAGGTAGGTCAGCCTAATAAAAAAAAAAGGGGAAATAACCACTTGGCTCTTTAATTCCAGAAACTGGTTAAAAAAAACAGTGCTATAACAGCTGTGGCTGTAGGTAACCTCCTAATGTAGTTTTCAGTGAGATATTTCGACTGTAAAATACCCCAGCCTTCTATAGTCCTATGACGTCACGTGACCTTGCTTCACATCTCACATTTTTATGGCGTCAAACTAAAACAAGTAAGTTTCTCAACTGGAATTGAAAAAAAAAACTTGCTTTAAAAAAAGCCACATAAATATGTTGGGTTATAGCGTCCTCTGCTGAACACCCCAAGAATTGTCAGTCCATTTATTTGAGCACTTCTTTCAAAATTGAAATACAAGTGAAACATTAATATTACATAATTATTATTATTTTAATTAAATTAATGATATATTTGGAACGAACAAAGGGCAATTAGTTCAAAGGGATTTACTTTAAAAAACTAAATAGTAAACAACTAATTTAAAATCAACATTAAAGAACACTTAAAAACTATTTTAAAATGTTTTTACTTTTGAAAAAGCCCAAAAGAGCAAAACATTAATGGAAAATTACCATTAAAAATATTTTTTCTCAAGTTAAAAAGGGTTATACGTTCAAGAAAACACAAAGGAGCAAAAGACTCATTGAAAATGTGCATTAAAAACGATTTTTTTGTTTTTGTATTACACAATGGTTGTACTTCTAAGAAAACACAATCACAAAAGAGCAAAAAAGAATAATGGTTACATTGAAAACACCTTTTTCCAACTTTAAAGAGATTTCAATTGTTTAAAACCCACAAACAAGCAATGGAAAATGAAAAATAAAAAACTACTTTTTTCCCAAGTTTAAAAGGGTATACAATATACATTTAAGAAAACACAAAAGGAGCAAAAAACTCATAAAAAATCCACATTTAAAACATTTATTTAAAAGCTTATTAGGGTTTTACTTTTTAAAAATCACAAAAGAGCCAATCACTAATGGAAAATTAGCATAACGGTTTTTATTTCTCAAGTTAAAAAGGGTTTTTCTTTACGTTCAAGAAAACACAAAGGACCAAAAAAAAACTCTTTGAATATTAGCAATAAAAACATAATCAAACACATTAAATTAGCATTAAAAATCAAATTTATTTGAATGCATATAAGGGTTTTACTCTTGAAAAATCACAAAAGAGCAAAAAAATGATTGCATTGAAAACACATTTTTCCAACTTTAAAGAGGTATTTATTATTTATTTTTTACACAAGTTTAAAATGGTTTTACTTCTAAGAAAACACAATCACAAAAGAGCAACAAAAAAATTGCATTAAAAACACCTTTTTCCAACTTTAAAGATAATTTATTTTTTAAAACCCACAAATTAGCAAAACAGTAATGGAAAATTAAGAATAAAAAAATACTTTTTCCCAAGTTTAAAAGGGTTTATAATATACATTTAAGAAAACACAAAAGGAGCAAAAAACTCATGGAAAATTCGCATTTAAAAACATTTATTTAAAAGCTTATTAGGGTTTTACTTTTGAAAAATCACAAGAGCAAAACACTAATGGAAAATTAGCAATAAAAACAACCCAATTTTCCCCAAGTTTAAAAGAGTTTTACTATACATTTAAGAAAACACAAATAAGCAAAAAAAGTTAACTGAAAATTTGCATTACAGACTTATTTTTACAAGTTTAAAATAGTTTTACTTTTAAGAAAATACAAAAGAGCAAATATTTTATTAAAGATTTGCATTAAAAAAAAACATTTATTTAAAAGCTTTAAAGGGTTTTACTTTTGAAAAATCCAAAGACAAAAACCCAAATGGAAAATTAGCAATAAAACAAAAACAAACTACTTTCCCCCCCAAGTTTAAAAGAGTTTTACTATGGATTTAAGAAAACACAAATAAGCGGGGAAAAAAAAAGTTAACTAAATATTTGCATTACAAACTTTTTTTTTACAAGTTTAAAATGGTTTTACTTTCAAGAAAACACAAAAGAGTAAACATTTTATTAAACATTCACATTAAAAACACATATATTTAAAAGCTTTAAAGGGTTTTACTTTTGAAAAAACACAAAAAATTAAAATATAACTGAAATTTTTACATGGAAAACACTTTTTATTTTTATTTTGAAGAGGTTTTGTTTTTGGAAAAGCCACAAAAGAGCAAAACACTGATGGAAAGTCAGCATTGAAAATACATTTTCCCAAGTTAAAAATAGTTTTATTTAAATTTAAGAAAATACAAAAACAGCAACAAAAAAAAACTAATGGAAAATTTGCATTTAAAACACATTTATTTAAATCATAAGTACACTGTAAAATAAATAATTGTTAATTGACAGTAAATGCATGACTTTCACAGTAAAACTTACACCATTTTACTGTGACAATACTGCTAAATATCCTGAAATCTTTGGAAAGGGATTGTACAATTTTATACATAATTGCAATGCTGGTGCCTTAATATTTCCTTTTTATGACATCTTTTGAATGTGATTGAGTTATTATACTGAGATCATTGCGACTCTTCCATGTTCCACCACAAGATGTCACTCTTTAAACTGCAGCTGATAGAACGCCATCTATGTTGCTATGGGTCTACTTCCATCCATCCATTTCTACCGCTTATTCCCTTCGGGGTCGCGGGGGCGCTGGAGCCTATCTCAGCTACAATCGGGCGGAAGGCGGGGTACACCCTGGACAAGTCGCCACCTCATCGCAGGGCCAACACAGATAGACAGACAACATTCACACTCACATTCACACACTAGGGCCAATTTAGTGTTGCCAATCAACTTATCCCCAGGGGCATGTTTTTGGAGGTGGGAGGAAGCCGGAGTACCCGGAGGGAACCCACGCAGTCACGGGGAGAACATGTAAACTCCACACAGAAAGATCCTGAGCCCGGGATTGAACCCCCGACTACTCAGGACCTTCGTATTGTGAGGCAGATGCACTAACCCCTCTTCCACCGTGCTGCTATGGGTCTACTTATCATCTATATTTGATGCAATGTTCAAATGAGACCTACACAGGAGTCACTTTAATAACTCATGAATCAATATTCATGTGTATTGCATGTAATAATTCAAATAGTGGTTTTATTATCAGCTGAGCATCTCTTTTATTGTTGATTGTTTTAAAGCTAAATAGAAGTGATGCATTAATCATCCATATTCTATATTTTTTTGTGTTATTTATCATATTCATCAAACATTATTTCGGACGCAGTAGTACAGTAAAAACGAGAAAAACATCAACAAACAGCACGATAAAAATACAAATTAATTAAAACACACAGACATGTTAGTTCATTTTTATTACTACTATTAATATTCATATTATTTTACTAGTATGGTAGTATTACTACTACCAGCTTATATGCACCAATATAATGTCCATTTCTGTATCTTTGAAACAAACACAACACAATTATTAAAACGTTTAAAATGTGTTTACTTAAAAAAAAAAAAAACACACAGACACACTAAAGAGAGAGAGAAAAAATACAATTAGCATCATAAACACGATTTTGGTGTCACATTTCCTTTGAAGTGCACTTATTGTTTTTCCTCCAGTGCACTGTCCTTATTGAAAGCACACGTGGGCTGTTTTCAATCTGTAGACATGCCTACTGAATTTTGGAAATCATCTGCAGCTTTATGGTCCTGAAAAGCCCACCCACGTTCCTTTGTGCCTCGAGGAATATCAGATTAGATTACACGCAGGAAAAGTGGCAATCCCCAACAAAAACTAGTAATAAAATAATACAGAGAAGAAGAAAAAGAAAAAATATGTATATATATATATATATATATATATATATATATATATATATATATATATATATATATATATATTTTATATATATATATATATATTTTATATATATATATATACTGTATGAAATACAAATCCCAATACCATCACATGATATTAAAGAAAATAAACTTTCAACAATTAATATAATTAAAGAAAATAATATATACATTCATACATATATATATGTGTATATATGTATGTATGTATATACAGTATGTAATGATGTCTGTGTATATATATGTGTATATGTATAAATGTGTATATGTATGTATGTATGTATGTAATTATGTGTCTGTTTACATGTGTATATGTATAAATGTGTATATGTGTACATATATATAGATATATAGATATGTGTATACATCTATATATATATAGATATACACATAGAAATAGAGCTGAATATACAGATAGATCTCTATATATTAATTTTATATATATATATATATATATATATATATATATATATATATATATATATATATATATATGTATGTATATATATATATATGAAATACAAATCCCAATGTCATTACATGATAATATTAAAGAAAATAAACATTTAACAACAATTAATATAATAAAAGAAAATAATGTATACATACATACATATTAGTGTATACATATATATACAGTATGTAATTGTGTGTGTATATACTGTATGTGTATATTTATAAATATGTATATACAGTATGTAATTATGTGTGTGTATACAAATGTGTGTATGTGTGTATTACAAATCTATACCACTTTTATCCCAATGCTGTCACATTGTGATACATTTTATTAAGGTACACATGTTTCTCACCTAATTTGAATATTTCACATATATATATTTTTTTGTTTCCCTTCTCTCCCATATTCTGCATTATTTAATTATATTTGTTTTAATGAGATGAAGTGAGACTTTTAAGAATGTATTAAAATTAGTGTTTAATTATATTATATGCCCAGTTAGGCCTAAATAAAATGTACTTTAGAATTTTTTTTTTTTTTTTTTTTTTGCAAATTTTTTTCCAATCATCTAATTATAGATTGACAGAATGCAGCAAATGATATCAACAATGTTGTCTTACAGGCCTACACTGTACCAACAATACAACAATGTTGTCTTACTGTATCAACAATACAACAGTTAAAAGAACATCTATAAAGTGATGTTCAAACGACCATCAATAGTTAAAACATGTTTCCACTTTTTGATGGAATGGAAAAAAAAACAGTAAATTGACAAATGTTCCCTCCTCTTGGGTTCGGGTTTTTTGTTTTTGTTTTCTGAATGGGCTCGTGCAGCGACGCCCACATCCCCTTAGCGTGGACGCGCAGAGGATGCGAGTGCGTCTTTCAAATCTGGTCCAGGGGGCCTCCTCCTTGTTTTCACCTTTGCGTCCCTTTCCATTGGCCAGAAGCCTCTTCCTGCGTGACGTCATCTCCTGCCCCCCGAAGCTGCGCAGACGATGCCGGACACCTTCAGTCTTGCACACGCACTTTTACGCACGACCCGACATACTTGCTGTTTTTTATTTGACCAACGACATTCATTTCCAAGTTGGTTGATTCCGAGAAGGAGAGGAGAGGAGGATGGAAGTGCGCCCATTTTTGCACCAAAGTCGTGCGTAAAACCTATTTTTTTGTTTGTTTTGTTTGTTTGTTTGTCCTACCTGTCTGCAGGCGGACTTCTACTATGACATTAGGCTCGGACATGATGGAGGATCTTGTCATCGACGTGGTGGGCGAAGGCGTGCGAGATAACGCAGACGAGCCGCCGGAGCGCACCGGGGAGCGGGACTCCTGCAGCCCGGCGCAGGCGTGCCCTCCTCCCGCCAAAGCGTCGGTGAAGCCGCCTTACTCCTACATCGCGCTCATCACCATGGCCATCTTGCAGAGTCCCAAGAAGCGTCTGACCCTCAGCGAGATCTGCGACTTCATCAGCCAGAGGTTCGCGTATTACCGGGAGAAGTTCCCGGCCTGGCAGAACTCCATCCGGCACAACTTGTCCCTGAACGACTGCTTCATCAAGATGCCCCGGGAGCCCGGGAACCCCGGGAAGGGCAACTACTGGACCCTGGACCCCAACTCCTCGGACATGTTCGAGAACGGCAGCTTCCTGAGGAGGAGGAAGCGCTTCAAGCGCCAGCATTTCCGCTACGACGCCTTTAAGGAGCGCCACGCCGTTACGCACGGACATTACGCGCTGGGCGCCCCGGCCCTCCAGCTGCCCACTCTGGATATTTACCCTTACATGCACCATCACCACCACCACGCCACCTCCATCCCACCTGTCCGCAGCATCCTCCCCGCGCTCTCCAGCTTCTTCTCCCGCAGCGCCAAGGCCTTCCTGCAGGCGCAGCCCGCCATCGAAGCCTTCTCGGCGGCCCACTGCGCCGCCTACTCGGCGCCTCTGACTCCCGGTGCCGCCTTTGCGTCCCCGGCGCTTTACCACCCCGCCGTGCCGCCGCCTCACCTGCATCTCACCTTGCAACAGGAGCAGCAGAAGGTGCGCGCGCAGCGGCGCGGAACACCTGAGCTGGCGGTTAAACACCTGAGCGATGAGTAAAAAGTGGTGGGTGCAGGACTTGAATTTTCTCAGGTAACAAAGACAATAAATGTTTTTTATAACTTTAAAAAAAAAAAAAGTATTCATTGAAATAAATGTGTAAGGTGCACATTTCAGTTGAATAAAAAATGAATCCAAACACGCCGTCGGTTGCTTTTGTTTAGTGTAAAACACTTTTTTTATATTTTATATTTTATTTTAATGTGACAAAAAACTAAACAGCAAAAATGTCAGAAATGCTTAATGAGAAACAATAATATATAGAGTGTAATAAATGAAGGCATGCTGAACATAAATTGTAATTTAATTATTACTATATCATTTAAAACAGAACGAAGCCATTCTATAATGGATGATACGTTGAGGTAAACGAGCATTTTGGTTGGGGAAATAAAATATTTTTGAAAGAGAAAAATATATTTTCTGAAGAAAGTTTGGTTCCACATACTTTCTTGTGTAATAAACGTTTATCTAAAACAAATATAAAATTAGACAGAAATAACAAACAGTATGACAGTAACACATATATATATATATATATATATATATATATATATATATATATATATATATATATTAGGGGTGTGGGAAAAAATCGATTCGGATTCGAATCGCAATTCTCACGTTGTGCGATTCAGAATCGATTCTCATTTTTAAAAACTTTTTTTTTTAATTTTTTCAAATTTTAATTTTTTATTAATCAATCCAACAAAACAATACACAGCAATACCATAACCATGCAATCAAATTCCAAAACCAAACCCGACCCAGCAACACTCACAACTGCAATAAACAAGCAATTGAGAGGAGACACAAACACGACACAGAACAAACCAAAAGTAGTGAAACAAAAATGAATATTATCAACAACAATATCAATATTAGTTACAATTTCAACATAGCAGTGATTAAAAATCCCTCATTGACATTATCATTTGACACTTATAAAAAATAGTGGCTTACACTTGCATCACATCTCATAAGCTTGACAACACACTGTGTCCAATATTTTCACAAAGATAAAAATAAGTCATATTTTTGGTTCATTTAATAGTTAAAACAAATTTACATTATTGCAATCAGTTGATAAAACATTGTCCTTTACAATTATAAAAGCTTTTTACAAAAATCTACTACTCTGCTTGCATGTCAGCAGACTGGGGTAGATCCTGCTGAAATCCTATGTATTGAATGAAAAGAGAATCCTTTTGAATCGAGAATCGTGCTGAATTGAAAAAAAAATCGATATTGAATCGAATCGTGGGACACCCAAAGATTCACAGCCCTAATATATATATATATATATATATATATATATATATATATATATATGGGGCAGCATGGTGGAGAGGGGTTAGTGCGTCTGCCTAACAATACGAAGGTCCTGGGTTCGATCTTTCTGTGTGGAGTTTGCGTGTTCTCCCCTTGACTGCGTGGGTTCCCTCCGGGTACTACGGCTTCCTCCCACCTCCAAAGACATGCACCTGGGGATAAGTTGATTGGCAACACTAAATTGGCCCTAGTGTGTGAATGTGAGTGTGAATGTTGTCTGTCTATCTGTGTTGACCCTGTGATGAGGTGGCGACTTGTCCAGGGTGTACCCTGCCTTCCGCCCGAATGCAGCTGAGATAGGCTCCAGCGACCCCCCGCGACCTCAAAAGGGACAAGCAGTAGAAAATGGATGGATGGATGGATGGATATATATATATGTATATATGTATATATATATATATGAATGTATATGTATGCATATACATTTTAGTATGTATGTACTGTATATATATATATATGTTAGGTCAGGAAAAAACACAGAGGCTATTTCATCCCGACAAGCCTGTTTCACAGGTTTCTTTGCTCTTCAGGGGATTTTATATATCAAGTCAATGGATGAAATAGCCTCTGTGTTTTCTACTGACCTAACGAATATTCCGCTCTATCCCGGTATTGAGCACTGTGTAACGGATAAACCACAGAAACCTCGACTATATATATATATAATGTATGTATGTATGTCTATATAATTTTCTTGTCTTTAAAATGATTGTTTTTCCCTGCACTCACATTTCTGAGCGTCATTTGTTTATTTAGCCTTATTTTGAAATTATCCAAAGCAGAAACACATGAATTGCCTGTTTGCTTTTTCACAAAATGAGTAAATAAATAAAACAAATCAACAATTGTATCATATTCCATTATCTAATATATTTGGCCTATATATATGTAAATGTGGCATGATTGAATAAAACCCATATTTTCATGTCAATGTGTCCCACCTCCAATGTCAACTGTCTCTAAATGCAACCAACAATAATTGGTTTGTTGACATACATATATAGTGTATAAGAACACTGTTTGTAAATATATAGTGTATAAGAACACTGTTTATAAATATATAGTGTATAAGAACACTGTTTATGAATATATGCTGTATAAGAACACTGTTTATAAATATAAAGTGCATAAGAACACGGTTTATAAATATATAGTGCATAAGAACACGTGCTTAAATGAAATACTCGTGTTCCTGTCATGTGTTTATTTATGTGTGTGCTGTAATTCTAATGATCTCATTCATTCCTCCAGTTTATTTAAGACCATGCAAGGCAGACTTGTGTGTACGGCAGTAAAACAAACACACATTGTGCGGCATTGTGTTATTTATTTAATACGAGCACGCGTCTGTTTTTGATAGATCACCGCTGAGTCCGTGGATCACACAAAATACACAAACACACACAATCATCGTCCTTGAGCACATTTTGGCTGCTGTAGATTGTTACCTGATGATGGGAAACTATGTGCAGGAATTCGCCTTTTAAACTCTTCTTTTTTTTTCTGGCCAACAATTGAATCCAATCTGCTGCTTTTTCTAACAGCCAAAATTGTTGGAGTAAATACTTTAAGAAGTGGTTGAAGTGCATCAATTAAGCGATCAACATCAACCACCAGAGCACGTCTGCAACCAAAATGAAGGCCTAATAAATTAAAGGTCTAACATGTCTCAATTACAACATGGGTGTGTTTGTGCAGTAGTAGATCAAACTTGTCCGAAGCAAACGTTACGCCAAAAGTAGTAACGCTGTGACTAATGAATAGTGCAACTATTAATATACGTGGTTGTGGCTTTCAGAACTGTTTGCTATATTTTAGGTTGAAAATGCGGGAAGAGTATAAATATTGTTGCAGTGACTGATTGTGGAAGGGAGGTCAGGAGCTGGTGCACCTGATAAAATAAGCAAGTTACAAACTACACGCTGTGCGCGCCTGCAGGTCCGGTTCTATGCTTTTTGTGGTCCTGTATGGTTCTTTGGTACTGCTTTGTTATTATTAGACTCCTTTTAGGGGACCCACGCACACTCAGTATGTTTACATGCACTAAAAAACTAATTAAATCTGCCTTTTTAAAACACATTTATTGTAAAGATGGCAGTGGCGGGCCGTGCGTTTCCCACCTAGGCCTTCAGTGATGTCCGACTTCAATGATCACCTCTCAAAATATCATAATTTTTGTCACCACATGACTATTGTCAAACTCAAATACAGAGTGGGCCAAAATTTAAAACTGAACAAAGTCGCGGGCCAAGGTTGAACAAATTAATCTTTTTGATAGGGACCCAAACAAGTTTTGCATTGAATATTGAACAAGCAAGGCTTATATAACTTTATAGTGACATGCAAAATCCAGTTTCAAATAATAATAGTAATAATAAAAAAATATCAATGGCATATCAAATACAATTAAAATTAAAATTGAATGCCTCCTTTCTATTTGCAGCCTTCTGAGGTAAATATCAACATTAACTTTTTCCACAGACTAATAAATCTGGAAAAAAAAAATAACAATGAATAAAACAACCATTCCGGACTATAAACTGCTCAGTTTGCGACACACTGATCTAATCTGATGTGCCCAAGCCAGACACCTGGTATATTTTCTTGGATGCTAGTTCATTAATGTTGGGGCTCAGGCTTTGAGCTGAGGCAACCTTCATTATCGAACGAAGGTGTTCATCAGTCATTATATCTCGTCCACCCGGACCACAGTCTTGGGGGCGTGCCTTAAATGCACTGCCTTTAACGTACTCTATGAGCTATCGTCACGTCCCCTTTTCATCCATTCTAACATCGTTCAGACCCAGTCACAAGATATGTGCGGCCTCTGTACACACACACACAAGTGAATGCAACGCATACTTCATCAACAGCGATACAGGTTACACTGAGGGTGCCAGTATAAACAATTTTAACACTGTTACAAATATGCGCTACATTGTGAATCCACACCAAACAAGAATGACAAACACATTTCGGGAGAACATCCGCACCGTAACATAACATAAACACAACAGAACTAATACCCAGAATCCTTTGCAGCACTAACTCTTCCGGGACGCTACAAAATACACCCCCGCTACCACCAAACCCCCCCCACACACACACCTTGTAGCGTCCCGGAAGAGTTAGTGCTGCAAAGGGTTCTGCGTATTTGTTCTGTTGTGTTTATGTTGTGCTACGGTGCGGATGTTCTCCCGAAATGTGTTTGTCATTCTTGTTCGGTGTGGATTCACAGTGTGGCGTATATTTCTAACAGTGTTAAAGTTTTTTATTCGGCTACCCTCAGTGTAACCTGTATCGCTGTTGATGAAGTATGCATTGCATTCAATTGTGTGTGCGTGCAGAAGCCGCATATGTTATGTGACCGGGCCAGCACTCGTTGGACTGGCTGAGGGTTGGCAAGTATTAGAATTAGCGGTGAATGCGGTGTTACTGCGGCACCGCCGCAATATATAATCAGCGGGACAGCTTTAGTGTTAATTTGATATCGCCTCAAGGGCCAAGTGAAAATACACGGCGGGCCAAATTTGGCCCGCGGGCCAGAGTTTGACACCAATGCTATACAGGAACACATTTACACCCTACTGGCTATTGAATCACATCAACAGTGTACACAACAGGTTATTTTCTGGCGCATTTACAAAGCAATAAACCCGCATCAGCAATTAAAACATATTTTATGTGGTACTGTCAAAATTTAAATTGTAAAAAACATTAAACGTGAAAAAAAAAAGAATTAAAATATTTGAACTCAGAATTTGTAGGGCCCATTCGAAGCCGTATAAGCCAGTGGTACCGCTTGTAGTCGCTTGATTTGAGTGGAAGTGGCGGGCATTTCCCCATTTCATCACTAGGACAGCTGAGCTAGCTTACTTTCTCTTTAAATATCCTTCTGGAAAATGGCCTTGCAAATATATATCTGCCACCTAATCAACCTGCTAAATTGCAACTTGTGATTGGATACTCATAAGTGAGTAACCAATCACTGTCTCGTTAACACCAGGCTACCTAGGTAGGCTACTGACAACAACTTGTGATCTGATTGGCTATCGCAACTGTCTATCAACTGTATGTGTTCTCAAATTCATCCGCTAATGGATCAACAATGTCTGTGCACTGTAAGTGAACGGGCACATACAGTTGATAGATAATTGCCATAGCCATTTAGATCACCAGTTGTTGTCAGTAAGGCATACAGCCCGGCCCCTGGCCAAATTTTTTTTAACCCAATGCGACCCCCGAGTCAAAAAGTTTGGGGACCCCTGCTATAGCTGAATCATGTAGGATTATCATCAGTGAATAATAATAATCATCATAATAATTCATCATTAATATAGTTGTGTATTCACACAGTATAGATTCTACACCAAAAAAAATCATCTATTTATTATTATTCTCCTGAAAAGTTTGGGCGCTCCACAGCCCACAGCTTTCACCCAATCAGAACAGTTTGGGGACGCTCGTTCTTGGATTACCCAGAATTCCCGGTTTTCCACGACATTTTGCCCATAGAAAATGAATAGGCTAATTTTCAAACATGCACAACTCCAATATTTCTCACCCGATTCAAACCGTTCCACCGTCCACTCACTCCACTCACCTTGGACAACCAAACTACCAAATTGAAAAAAATTCCAGGAATTTCCAGGAATTCCCAGGATTCCCGGTTTTCCAAAGCCCAATTTTCAATTCCGGGCGGAGGACTGGTTATTTAACTTGATTCATGTTCTATATTTTGGAGTTTGTATTGCAACTCTGCGCACACACTCAAAACATTGATAATTAATTTGTAAAATTACAAGCTGATGCATTTATGCTCAAAAAAATAACCCTGAACACATTGCATCTTTTAAAAAAAAAAGCTGCCACAAAATCAGACAATTCCTCGAGGAGGCTTGGTTATAACATAATTCACATTCGATAGTTAGTCTTGCCTTCATATTTATATTAATATTACATTTGGAAAATTAATAGCTGATGGAAAAAAGTATGCCTCAAAACATCGCAACGTTTAAAAAAAAAAAAAGCTGCTAAGAAATCGGATAATTGCCAGAGGGACTTGTTCTTAACGTGACTGATGTTTTCTATTTGCACACACACTTAAAATATTGATATTAAATTTGTTAAATGACAAATTGATGCATCTATACTGAAAACACTAAAATTTTTGGGAAAAAACGGCCATGAAGTCAGACAATTCCCGGAGGGGGACTGGCTATTAACGTGATTCATGTACTATATATGGAGTTTGTCTTGCAACGCTGCAAATACACTTAAAACATTGTTCATTAATTTGTAAAATTACAAGCTGGATCTATACTGAAACAAGTAAGCCTCAAAAACACTACAATTGTTTTGAAAAAAGCTGCCGTAAAATCAGACAATTTACCGGAGGGGACTGGCTATTAACGTGATTCATGGTCTACATTTGAAGTTTGTCTTGCAACTCTGCACACACACTTAGAACATTGACAATGGATTTGTAAAATTACAAGATATTGCATTTATGCTGAAAAAAATAATCCTCAATACATCGCAGCTTTAAAAAAAAGCTGCATCGAAATCAGACAATTCCTCGAGGAGACTTGGTTATAACATAATTCATGTTCTATTGTTAGTCTTGCCTTCATATTTATATTGATATTACATTTGTAAAATTAATAGCTGATGGAAAAAAGTATGCCTCAAAACATCGCAACATTTAAAAAAAAAAACTCTGCTGCAAATTCAGAGGGACTTGTTCTTAACGTGACTGATGTTCTCTATTTGCACAAACACTTAAAATATTGATATTAAATTCGTGAAATCACAAATTTGATGCATCTATACTGAGAACACTACAATTTTTGGGAAAAAACGACCATGAAATCAGACAATTCCTGGAGGGGGACTGGCTATTAACGTGATTCATGTTCTATATTTGGAGTTTGTGTTGCAACTCTGCACAATATGCATCAAAACATCGCAACATTTCAAAAAATTGTTGCTGCAAAATCAGATCATTCCCAGAAGGACTTGTTGTTAATGTGACTGAAGTTCTCTATTTGGAGTTTATCTTGCGACTCTGCACGCACACCTAAAACATTGATGCTATATTTGTCAAATTATAGGCTGATGTATCTATACTGAAAAAAGTAAGCTTCAGAACATTGCAACATTGTTTGAATAAGCTACTGCAAAATCAGATAATTCTGGGAGGAGGCTGGTTATTAATTCATGTTTTATATTTGGAGTTTGTCTTGTGAGTCTGCATGCACACTGAAAGCATTGATAATCAATTTGTAAAATTACAAGCTCATCTACAGGTATACTGAAAAAGGTATGTCTCAAAACATCGCAACGTTTAAAAAAAAGCTGATGCGAAATCAGACAATTCCCAGAGAGGCTTGCTCTTGTGACTCTGCACGCACACTTAAAACATTTATAGTAATCTTTTCTAATCACAAGCTGATGCATCTCCACTGAAAAAAGTAAGCCTCAACACATCGCAGCTTTTAAAAAGAGCTGCCATGTGTATATCCAACGTGCAGGCTTTGAGCCGGCGGGTAACAAGAATTGCCACCCCAGCCCGTCGCCTCTCACTGCTGGCAACGCCAGAGTGGAAGACAGTCCAGCCCCTCTCAAGAGAACTGGTTCCAGAGCCCTTGCTGTGCGTCGAAGTGAGTCCGACTATATCTAGCCGGAACTTCTCCACCTCGTGCACTAGCTCAGGCTCCTTCCCCCCCAGCATGGTGACGTTCCACCTCCCAAGAGCTAGCATATGTAGCCGAGGATCGGACCGCCAAGTACCCTGTCTTCGGCTGCCGCCCAGCTCACATTGCACCCGACATGGCCCCTGCTATGGATGGTGAGCCCATTGGAGTGGGGACCCACGTTCCCATGGGCACTGTTATTTTTCCACCAGGCGCTCGCCATCGTGCCCCACCTCCGGGCCTGGCTCCAGAAGGGGGCCTCGGTGACCCGCGTCCGGGCGAGGGAAATCTGGGTCCTTCGTCTGTATTCTTCATAGAGGTCTTCGAGCTGCTCTCTGTCTGATCTCCCACCTAGGACCAGTTTGTCTTGGGAGACCCTACCAGGGGGCATAAGGCCCTCGGACAACATAGCTCCTAGGATCATTGGGACATGCAAACTCCTCTGCCACGATAAGGTGGCAGCTCAGAGAGGAGGGTATTGATATTAAATTTGTAAAATTACAAGCTATTGTATACTGAAAAAAATATGCCTCGAAACATTGCATTTTTTGAAAAAGCTGCTGTGAAATCAGACAATTCCGAGATGGGACCAGTTATTAACGTGATTCATGTTCTATATTTGGAGTTTGTCTTGCGACTCTGCACGCACACTTAATGTTGATTATATATTGATAGTAAATGTGTCAAATTACAAGCTGATGTATACTGAAAAAAGTAAGCCTCAAAACATGGCAACTTTTTTGAAAAAGCTGCCCTGAAATCAGACAATTGCTAGAGGAGACCGGTTATTATTGTAATTCATGTTGTATATTTAGAGTTTGTCTTGCGTTGATATTGATATTAAATTTGTAAAATTACAAGCTGATGTATACTGAAAAAAATATGCCTCGAAACATTGCAACTTTTTTTTGAAAAAGCTGCCGTGAAATCAGACAATTCCTGGAGTGGACCGATTATTATTGTAACTCATGTTCTATATTTAGAGTTTGTCTTGCATTGATATTGATAGTAAATTTGTTAAAATTACAAGCTGATGTATCCTGAATAAAGTAAGCCTAAAAACATGGCAACTTTTTTAAAAAAGCTGCTAGGAAATCAGACAATCCCCAGACAGGACCGGTTATTAACGTGATTCATGTTCTATATTTGGAGTTTGCTTTGCGTTGATATTGATATTAAATTTATAAAATTACAAGCTGATGTATACTGAAAAAAGTAAGCCTTGAAAACATTGCAACTTTTTTGAAAAAGCTGCCGTGAAATCAGACAATTGCTGGAGGAGACCAGTTATTATTGTAATTCATGTTCTATATTTCGAGTTTGTCTTGCGTTGATATTGATAATAAATGTGTCAAATTACAAGCTGATGTATACTGAAAAAAATAAGCCTCAAAACATGGCAACTTTTTTGAAAAAGCTGCCGTGAAATCAGACAATTGCTGGAGGAGACCGGTTATTATTGTAATTCATGTTCTATATTTCGAGTTTGTCTAGCGTTGATATTGATAGTAAATTTGTAAAATTACAAGCTGGTGTATCCTGAATAAAGTAAGCCTCAAAACATCACAACTTTTTTGAAAAAGCTGATACAAAATCAGACAATCCCCAGATGGGACAGGTTATAAACATGATTAATGTTCTATATTTGGAGTTTGCTTTGCGTTGATATTGATAATCTATTTGTAAAATTACAAGCTGATGTACACTGAAAAAAGTTTGCTTGAAATATCACAACTTTTTTGAAAAAGCTGCTGCGAAATCAGACAATTCCCAAATGGGACTGGTTATTAATGTGATTCATAATCTATATTTTACGACTCTGCGTGCACACTTAATCTTGAAATATTCATAGCAAATGTGTCAAATTACAAGAAAAGTACGCCGAAAACATTGCAACTTTTTTGAAAAAGCTGCGGTGAAACAGATTATTGCTGGAGGAGACCGGTTACTATTGTTATTCATGTTCTTTATTTAGAGTTTGTCTTGCAGTGATATTAAATTTGTAAAATTACAAGCAATGTATACTGAAAAAAGTAAGCCTCAAGACATCGCAACTTTTTGAAAAAGCTGCTGCGAAATCAGATTATTGCCAGAGGAGACTGGTTATTATTGTAATTCATGTTCTATATTTGGATTTTGCTTTGCGATGATATTGATAGTAAATTTGTAAAAGTACGCCGAAAACATTGCACATTTTTAAAAAAAGCTGCTGTGAAATCAGACAATTCCTGGAGGGGACTGGTTACTATTGTTATTCATGTTCTTTATTTAGAGCTTGTCTTGCCTTGATATTAAATTTGTAAAATTACAAACTGAAAAAAGTTTGGATCGAAACATCGCAACTTTTTTGAAAAAGCTGCTGCAAAATCAGACAATTCCCAGATGTCATTAGTTATTAACGTGATTCATGTTCTATATTTGGAGTTTGCTTTGCATTGATATTGATAATAAATTTGTAAATTTACAAGCTGATGTATACTGAAAAAAGTAAGCCTCAAAACATTGCAACTTTTTTTAAAAAGCTGCAGCGAAATCAACAATCCACAGATGGCACTGGTTATTAACGTGATTCATGTTCTATAATTGGAGTTTGTCTTGCGACTCTGCATGTACATGTAAAATATTTATAATAAAGTTGTCAAATTACAAGCCGATGCACCTATACTGAAAAAAGTAAGCCTCGAAACATTGCAACTTTTTTGAAAATGCTGCTGCGAAATCAGACAATTCCGAGATGGAACCGGTTATTAACGTGTTCATGTTCTATATGTATTTGGAGTTTGTCTTGCGACCCTGCACGCACACGTAAAATATTAATGATAATATTTTGTCAAATTACATTCCTATGCATCCATACTGAAAAAAGTATGCCTCAAAACATTGCAATTTATTTGAAAAAGCTGCTGCGAAATCAGACAATCCCCGGATGGGACCGGTTATTAACGTGATTCATGATCTATATTTGGAGTTTGTTTTACGACCCTGCGTGCACACTTAATCTTGATAAAATATTCATAGCAAATGTGTCCTATTACAAGAAAAGTAAGCCTCGAAAACATTGCAACTTTTTTGAAAAAGCTCCCATGAAATCAGACAATTGCTGGAGGAGACCGGTTATTATTGTAATTCATATTCTATATTTAGAGTTTGTCTTGCGTTGATATTGATATTAAATTTGTAAAATTGTAAGCTGATGTATACTGAAAAAAGTAAGCCTCAAAACATTGCAAATTTTTTTAAAAAGCTGCTGCGAAATCAGACAATCCCCAGATGGCACTGGTTATTAACGTGATTCATGTTCTATATTTGGAGTTTGCTTTACGTTGATATTGTGACTCTGCGTGCACACTTAATACTAATTATATATTGATAGTATATGTGTCAAATT
This sequence comes from Nerophis lumbriciformis, assembly GCF_033978685.3. NCBI lineage: Eukaryota > Metazoa > Chordata > Actinopteri > Syngnathiformes > Syngnathidae > Nerophis > Nerophis lumbriciformis. The sequence continues at coordinate 27,433,795 of NC_084569.2, forward strand.
ACAAGCTTGCAAAATTACAACATTGCAATTTTTTGAAAAAGCTGCCTTGAAATCAGACAATCACTGGAGGAGACCGGTTATTATTGTAATTCATGTTCTATATTTAGAGTTTGTCTTGCGTTGATATTGATATTAAATTTGTACAACTGGAAGCTGACGTATACTGAAAAAAGTAAGCCTCAAAACATCGCAACTTTTTTGAAAAAGCTGCTGCGAAATCAGACAATCCCCAGATGGCACTCGTTATTAACGTGATTCATGATCTATATTTGGAGTTTGCTTTACGTTGATATTGCGACTCTGCGTGCACACTTAATATTAATTATATATTGATAGTATACGTGTCAAATTAAAAGCTTGCCAAATTACAACATTGCAATTTTTTGAAAAAGCTGCTGTGAAATCAGACAATTCCTGGAGGAGACTGGTTATTATTGTAATTCATGTTCTATATTTGAGTTTGTCTCGCGTTGATATTGATATTACATTTGTAAAATTACAAGCTGATGTATACTAGAAAAAGTAAGCCTCGAAAACATTGCAACTTTTTTGAAAAAGCTGCCGTGAAATCAGACAATTCCTGGAGGAGACTGGTTATTATTGTAATTCATGCTCTATATTTCGAGTTTGTATTGCGTTGATATTGATAGCAAATTTGTAAAATTACAAGCTGGTGTATCCTGAATAAAGTAAGCCTCAAAACATCACAACTTTTTTGAAAAGGCTGATACAAAATCAGACAATCCCCAGATGGGACAGGTTAAAAACATAATTAATGTTCTATATTTGGAGTTTGATATTGATAATCCATTTGTAAAAATACAAGCTGATGTACACTGAAAAATGTTTGCCTCGAAACATCACAACTTTTTGAAAAAGCTGCTGCGAAATCAGACAATTCCCAAATGGGACTGGTTATTAATGTGATTCATAATCTATATTTTACGACTCTGCGTGCACACTTAATCTTGATAAAATATTCATAGCAAATGTGTCAAATTACAAGAAAAGTACGCCGAAAACATTGCAACTTTTTTGAAAAAGCTGCCGTGAAATCAGATTATTACTGGAGGAGACCGGTTATTATTGTAAATCATGTTCTATATTTGGATATTGCTTTGCGTTGATATTGATATTACATTTTTAAAATTACAAGCTGATGTATACTGAAAAAAGTACGCCGAAAACATTGCAATTTTTTTAAAAAGCTGCCGTGAAATCAGACAATTCCTGGAGGAGACTGGTTATTATTGTAATTAATGTTCTATATTTGAGTTTGTCTCGCGTTGATATTGATATTACATTTGTAAAATTACAAGCTGATGTATACTGAAAAAATACAAAAAAACAACTTGTTTTGAAAAAGCTGCTGCGAAATCAGACAATCCCCTGTGGGACCGGTTATTAACGTGATTCCTGTTCTATATTTGGAGTTTGTCTTGCGACTCACGTAAAATATTGATCATAAATTGGTCAAATTAAAAGCCGATGCATCTACACTGTAAAAACAAGCCTCGAAACATTGCAACTTTTTTCGAATAGGCTGCCATGAAATCAGAGATTTCCTGGAGGAGACCGGTTATTAACGTGGTCCGCGTTCTATGTTTGGAGTTCGTCTCGGCACGCCAACGTCCACGTGGACGCTCTCGGGCTATGAGGGAAGTGTGAGTGGAGGAAGTCCACCAGCCTGGTCACTCTGCGCCAACACAAACAGGCCAAACAAACTCATTGGCAGGCGGCGCCAGAAGGGACAGTGATGCATTGTGGGATGAACTTCCACTAGACCAGCTCTTTAAGGCCAAACGTCATTATTTAGGGAGTCATTCAATTATAAATGCGCTTTTTCTTTCGTCAACCTGCCAGGACCGTGACAAGTCTGGTGCCCGGGAAGCGATGGTGCTCAGGGTGGCGAAGCGGCGTGTGGCGTGTTCTTGGAACAGGGACCCCGGTGCCAACACATGACAGTGACGTGTAACAGGAAAGCCACCCAGAAGGAGAATGATCTCACACCTCAGCCACGCGCTCACAGGGAGTGGGAGAGCGGGAGGCGAGATCTGAAGCGTGAGGTTAGAGGGGACAATAAAACCAAATAAAGGAGGCAAGTGTGGAGAAAGTATAAACAAGGGAAGAAAAAGTCAGATGAGATGAAGAGAAGCACTTGGTTGGAAAAGAGTCATTTGTCCGGGACATCTTGAAATACTTGCTACGCAGTATAATTTAATAATTTCCAAATAAACCTCTTAGACATTTTATTCCTTCCCTGAAACTGCGGTTTGTGTGAGCAAGCCAATCCTCAGAGGAAATGCAGCGCTCCAGTAAACACAATTGCATTCAAGGTTATATCGCGGGTAGATCATCTTCTTTAATAAACGCAACCTCTGCGGAAAACTCAATCAGGGCCAGTTTTACTTCATTCAAATATTCTCGGATGCCGTCAAACCAACACGCATTTGTCAATGCCCTCTGACGTCATTTTAGGATAAAACAATTATTTATATTGTCGTCTATAGAGCACACCGGGATATACAAACCCCGTTTCCATATGAGTTGGGAAATTGTGTTAGATGTAAATATAAACGGAATACAATGATTTGCAAATCATTTTCAACCCATATTCAGTTGAATATGCTACAAAGACAACATATTTGATGTTCAAACTGATAAACTCTTTTTTTGCAAATAATCATTAACTTTAGAATTGGATGCCAGCAACACGTGACAAAGAAGTTGGGAAAGGTGGCAATAAATACTGATAAAGTTGAGGAATGCTCATCAAACACTTATTTGGAACATCCCACAGGTGAACAGGCAAATTGGGAACAGGTGGGTTCCATGATTGGGTATAAAAGTAGATTCCTTGGAATGCTCAGTCATTCACAAACAAGGATGGGACGAGGGTCACCACTTTGTCAACAAATGCGTGAGCAAATTGTTGAACAGTTTAAGAAAAACATTTCTCAACCAGTTATTGCAAGGAATTTAGGGATTTCACCATCTACAGTCGGTAATATCATCAAAGTTTTCAGAGAATTTGGAGAAATTACTGCACATAAGCAGCTAAGCCCGTGACCTTCGATCCCTCAGGCTGTACTGCATCAACAAGCGACATCAGTGTGTAAAGGATATCACCACATAGGCTCAGGAACACTTCAGAAACCCACTGTCAGTAACTACAGTTGGTCGCTACATCTGTAAGTTCAAGTTAAAACTCTCCTATGCAAGGCAAAATCCGTTTATCAACAACACCCAGAAACGCCGTCGGCTTCGCTGGGCCTGAGCTCATCTAAGATGGACTGATACAAAATGGAAAAGTGTTCTGTGGTCTGACGAGTCCACATTTCAAATAGCTTTTGGAAACTGTGGACATCGTGTCCTCCGGTCCAAAGAGGAAAAGAACCATCCGGATTGTTATAGGCGCAAAGTTGAAAATCCAGCATGTGTGATGGTATGGGGGTGTATTAGTGCCCAAGACATGGGTAACTTACACATCTGTGAAGGCACCATTAATGCTGAAAGGTACATACAGGTTTTGGGGCAACATATGTTGCCATCCAAGCAACGTTAACATGGACGCCCCTGCTTATTTCAGCAAGATAATGCCAAGCCACGTGTTACATCAACGTGGCTTCATAGTAAAAGAGTGCGGGTACTAGACTGGCCTGCCTGTAGTCCAGACCTGTCTCTCATTGAAAATGTGTGGCGCATTATGAAGCCTAAAATACCACAACGGAGACCCCCGGACTGTTGAACAACTTAAGCTGTACATCAAGCAAGAATGGGAAAGAATTCCACCTGAGAATCTTAAAAAATGTGTCTCCTCAGTTCCCAAACGTTTACTGAGTGTTGTTAAAGGGAAAGGCCATGTAACACAGTGGTGAACATGCCCTTTCCCAACTACTTTGGCACGTGTTGCAGCCATGAAATTAAGTTAATTATTATTTGCAAAAAAAATAAAGTTTATGAGTTTGAACATCAAATGTCTTTGTAGTGCATTCAATTGAATATGGGTTGAAAAGAATTTGCAAATCGTTGTATTCCATTTATATTTACATCAAACACAATCTCCTCTCTGAGCTGCCACCTTACCGTGGTAGAGTTTGCGTGTCCCAATGATCCTAGGAGCTATCTTGTCCGGGGGCTTCTATGCCCCCTGGTAGGGTCTCCCAAGGCAAACTGGTCCTAAGTGAGGGATCAGACAAAGAGCAGCTCGAAGACCTCGATGAAGAACACAAACCAAGGACCCAGATTTCCCTCGCCCGGACGCGGGTCACCGGGGCCCCCCTCTGGAGCCAGGCTAGGAGGTGGGGCACGATGGCGTGCGCCTGGTGGCCGGGCCTGTCCCCATGGGGCCCGGCCGGGCACAGCCCGAAGAGGTAACGTGGGTCCCCCCTCCAATGGGCTCACCACCCATAGTAGGGGCCATAGAGGTCGGGTGCAGTGTGAGCTGGGCGGCAGCCGAGGGCAAGGCACTTGGCCGTCCGATCCTCGGCTACATAAGCTGGCTCTTGGGACGTGGAACGTCACTTCCCTGGGGGGGAAGGAGCCTGAGCTAGTGCGTGAGGTGGAGAAGTTCCGGCTAGACATAGTCGGACTCACTTCGACGCACAGCAAGGGCTCTGGAACCACTTCTCTTGAGAGGGGCTGGACTCTCTTCCACTCTGGCGTTGCCGGCAGTGAGAGGCGACGGGCTGGGGTGGCAATTCTTGTTGCCCCTCGGCTCAAAGCCTGCACGTTGGAGTTCAACCCGGTGGACGAGAGGGTAGCTTCCCTCCGCCTTCGGGTGGGGGGACGGGTCCTGACTGTTGTTTGCGTTTACGCGCCAAGCGGCAGCTCAGAGTACCCACCCTTTTTGGATTCACTCGAGGGAGTACTAGAGAGTGCTCCCTCGGGTGATTCCCTCGTTCTACTGGGGGACTTCAACGCTCATGTTGGCAGCAACAGTGAAACCTGGAGAGGTGTGATCGGGAAGAATGGCCGCCCGGATCTGAACCCGAGTGGTGTTCTGTTATTGGACTTTTGTGCTCGTCACAGATTGTCGATAACAAACACCATGTTTAAACATAAGGGTGTCCATATGTGCACTTGGCACCAGGACACCCTAGGCCGCAGTTCCATGATCGACTTTGTAGTTGTGTCATCGGATTTGCGGCCTCATGTTTTGGACACTCGGGTGAAGAGAGGGGCGGAGCTTTCTACCGATCACCACCTGGTGGTGAGTTGGCTGCGATGGTGGGGGCGGATGCCGGACAGACCTGGCAGGCCCAAACGCATTGTGAGGGTTTGCTGGGAACGCCTGGCAGAGTCTTCCGTCAGAGAGAGTTTCAATTCCCACCTCCGGAAGAACTTTGAACATGTCACGAGGGAGGTGCTGGACATTGAGTCCGAGTGGACAATGTTCCGTACCTCTATTGTCGGGGCGGCCGATTGGAGCTGTGGCCGCAAGGTAGTTGGTGCCTGTCGTGGCGGTAATCCTAGAACCCGTTGGTGGACACCGGCGGTGAGGGATGCTGTCAGTCTGAAGGAGTCCTATCGGGTTCTTTTGGCTCATGGGACTCCTGAGGCAGCAGACAGGTACCGACAGGCCAGGTGGTGTGCGGCTTCAGCGGTCGCGGAGGCAAAAACTCGGACATGGGAGGAGTTCGGGGAGGCCATGGAAAAAGACTTCCGGACGGCTTCGAAGCAATTCTGGACCACCATCCGCCGCCTCAGGAAGGGGAAGCAGTGCAGTGTCAACACCGTGTATGGTGGGGATGGTGCTCTGCTGACCTCGACTGCGGATGTTGTGGATCGGTGGAGGGAATACTTCGAAGACCTCCTCAATCCTACCAGCACGTCTTTCTATGAGGAAGCAGGGCCTGGGAAATCTGTGGTGGGCTCTCCTATTTCTGGGGCTGAGGTTGCCGAGGTAGTTAAAAAGCTCCTCGGTGGCAAGGCCCCGGGGGTGGATGAGATCCGTTCCTTAAGGCTCTGGATGTTGTGGGGCTGTCTTTGTTGACAAGACTCTGCAACATCGCGTGGACATCGGGGGCGGTACCTCTGGATTGGCAGACCGGGGTGGTGGTTCCTCTCTTTAAGAAGGGGAACCGGAGGGTGTGTTCCAACTATCGTGGGATCACACTCCTCAGCCTTCCCGGTAAGGTCTATTCAGGTGTACTGGAGAGGAGGCTACGCCGGATAGTCGAACTTCGGATTCAGGAGGAACAGTGTGGTTTTCGTCCTGGTGGTGGAACTGTGGACCAGCTCTATACTCTCGGCAGGGTCCTTGAGGGTGCATGGGAGTTTGCCCAACCAGTCTACATGTGCTTTGTGGACTTGGAGAAGACATTCGACCGTGTACCCCGGGAGGTCCTGTGGGGAGTGCTCAGAGAGTATGGGGTAACGGACTGTCTTATTGTGGCAGTTCGCTCCCTGTATAATCAGTGTCAGAGCTTGGTCCGCATTGCCGGCAGTAAGTCGGACACGTTTCCAGTGAGGGTTGGACTCCGCCAAGGCTGCCCTTTGTCACCGATTCTGTTCATAACCTTTATGGACAGAATTTCTAGGCGCAGTCAGGGCGTTGAGGGGATCTGGTTTGGTGGCTGCAGGATTAGGTTACCTGCTATTTGCAGATGATGTGGTCCTGATGGCTTCCTCCGGCCAAGATCTTCAGCTCTCACTGGATCGGTTCGCAGCCGAGTGTGAAGCGACTGGGATGGGAATCAGCACCTCCAAGTCCGAGTCCATGGTTCTCTCCCGGAAAAGGGTGGAGTGCCATCTCCGGGTTGGGGAGGAGATCTTGCCCCAAGTGGAGGAGTTCAAGTACCTCGGAGTCTTGTTCACGAGTGGGGGAGGAGTGGATCGTGAGATCGACAGGCGGATCGGTGCGGCGTCTTCAGTAATGCGGACGCTGTATCGATCCGTTGTGGTGAAGAAGGAGCTGAGCCGGAAGGCAAAGCTCTCGATTTACCGGTCGATCTACGTTCCCATCCTCACCTATGGTCATGAGCTTTGGGTCATGACCGAAAGGACAAGATCACGGGTACAAGCGGCCGAAATGAGTTTCCTCCGCCGAGTGGCGGGGCTCTCCCTTAGAGATAGGGTGAGAAGCTCTGTCATTCGGGGGGAGCTCAAAGTAAAGCCGCTGCTCCTCCACATCGAGAGGAGCCAGATGAGGTGGTTCGGGCATCTGGTCAGGATGCCACCCGAACGCCTCCCTAGGAAGGTGTTTCGGGCACGTCCGACCGGTAGGAGGCCACGGGGAAGACCCAGGACACGCTGGGAAGACTATCTCTCCCGGCTGGCCTGGGAACGCCTCGGGATCCCCCGGGAGGAGCTGGACGAAGTGGCTGGGGAGAGGGAAGTCTGGGCTTCCCTGCTTAGGCTGCTGCCCCCGCGACCCGACCTCGGATAAGCGGAAGAAGATGGATGGATGGATGGACAATTTCCCAACTCATATGGAAACGGGGTTTGTAAGTCACTCCCACTAAATGTTGAAGAAAAAAAATTGTTTTCCATATATTAGCCGCACCGGACTATAAGTCGCAGATATATACGTCCTGAAATGAGTTATTTACACTGAAATATTTTGTAAATGTTTATTTACATACCTCAATTGTTTCCAAACAGTGTCTGTAACACGACAGTAAAACGGCTCATCAAACAAAACGGAAGTCTTAGCCATGGACCCAAAATGGTTTTCCATATATTAGCTGCACCGAGATATAAGCCTCACCCACTAAATTTTGAATATTTTTTTTTTCCATATATTAGCCGCACCGTGTCTGTAAAACAGTGTCTGTAACACAGCAGTAAAACGGCTCATCAAACAAAACGGAAATCATTGCAATGGACCCACTGGCTGCGGAAGCTAGCTCTCCAATCACGTTGACGTTTTGGTGAATTTACTGAGGAATTTGTGAAACTGAAACAATACAAAAAGAATACAAATTTGTAATACTAACACAGACACTTGCACACGTGTTAGCATATTAGCTAATGCTTACGACACAAGCTCGATTACATTAGGATAGCGCGTACAAATATGCATGAAAAAACTCCTACAGACATCACACATGGGACGCTTTAGTTAAGTATAAATAGTTTTAGTTGCATTGTAAAACTTGCAAACGCTGCTTGGAGTGATGAATGAAGAATCTATACAAGTAGAACGCTTCCGGTTGTTGAAAGCACTAAATGGAAGGATACTGCAGCACATGCAGTGAGAAAATTCGTCCAGAAGATGGCGCCATAGCACAAACAATAAAACCCCCTCTGTGTTTTTACTTGTTTTTTTTAATTATTATTTTTATTATGGCCGTCAGCGAAGGAAAATACATAATTTAGCCGCGCCGTCTCATAAGCCGCAGGGTTCATAGTGTGGGGGAAAAAGTAGAGTCTTAGCATACGTATATTATTAATAGTGGGGTTTTTTCCCATAATTGTAGCAATTATGGGAATTGACACACCCAAACACATTTTGTAGAGAATAGTTATTTTACATGCACAAAACGCTGATGAATACATCTACATAAGGATGGAAACGCATTAATGAACCTCAATTTCACTTACCTTCTTAAATTCAAAAGTGTTTCTCTCCTTATTTATCAAAGTGCTGGCGTTCACAACTTTTTTTGGCCCCATGTAGTGGCTTATTTTGCACTTGCCCTTAAGAAACAAAACAGATTGAGTCACCAAAGTGTGGGATTTTATTGTACGGGCAGTCAGTTTGGCTGTCCAAAAACTGCACAGGGGAAAAATGGCACAACATGTTGGCAGAAATTTTTAATCAAAAACATGGTACGAAAAGTGAGGCGGGTAAATTCCCAGCACATTCCTCTCATTTAAGTTTATTTTAAAAAATGGTTTGTTCATCTTTAAAACAGTATTTTATGTTGAATTGCCGTAATGTGCTTCGTGTCAACTAGTGATTAGTATTAACAGATACTTTTGTACCAAATTTATATTTTTAAAATAGTGCCGGTGCTTAAACGGTGTCCGAACACATAATGGAAAACATGCACATTTTTTGTAAAAACAAAACGAAGCAAAAACAATACCTTTTTAATTTGATGGAATTTTGTGACATTCAAAATGAACTGACTAGTAATTAAACTACTTAAATTAAATAACTAAATAATACATTCAAACTGCACAGCAGAATCAGAGTTTGGGAAAGTTTGACTTCTTCTTTGTTTACTTCAGCGACAACTACCTTAAAGTTCTGTAATTAGAAATATCAAGCAGCTAAAATGTGCCAAACATGAATAAGTGTGAAGACAGTGTTTAGCATGTTTCCCATCATGCTTTGTAATGGGTGTAATTTTGAATTGTTTTATGGTGCATGGGCGTTTTTTCTCAGGTCAGTAGCAGGTTCTGTGATCATGTCAACATTTTGTGTTGGTTGGATTTGTATTTTTTTTTTCGCATCATGACTAGGGAAGCTTGTTTGCCTTGGGTCATAAAAGTAAATGCCGTACACATTTCCGTTCAGAGCATTATTCAAGGACATTGATCTAAATTTCTCACATTGTCCACAAGATGGCGACATGCCATTATAGTCGTCAGACTATTAGGAAGCTGTGAATCAGATTCCCTATTCAACTCATGACTTCTCACGAGACAAATTGAATACGTCGGCAGGTCGTAGTTTGGACACCCCTGTCTCAGACGGTCTTAATTTGTCATGTTATTATCAAACATAAACTGCTTTATATTATGTTGTGAGTTCAAACCCCGGCCGAGTCATACCAAATACTATAAAAATGGGACCCATTATCTCCCTGCTTGACACTCAGCATCAAGGGTTGGAATTGCGGATTAAATCAACAAAAAGGATTCCCAGGCGTGGCCACCGCTGCTGCTCACTGCTCCCCTCACCTCCCAGGAGGTGATCATGGGTGATGGCTCAAATGCAGAGAATCATTTTGCCACACCTCGTGTGTGTGTGACAATCATTGGTACTTTAACTTTAACATGTTTATATTACAGAAATACAAAATCTGCAAACTTCACAAAAGCCCAGGAGCCCTTCATGGGCTTGGGGGCCCCTGTGCAACATCCCCACACAGCAGCACGATTGTGCACAAGTTTGAGGTCTGTGAACCCAGCGTTTCCAGGAGAAACATCGGCATCACCTGATCAAATGTGGCGGGCGTGTGACGTCACCCGAACCGCGGCCCCTAAACCACTTACTGCGCTAAATGAGAGCCATTAGCCCCACAAACAGAAAGTTAAACTCTGTCATTCCATCAAAGCGGAGCAGGAAGCACAATCAACATGTGTCGGAAAAAGAGGTCAGCCCAGAATGACGCTGGCTGCTGTTACACTTGTACGGTGTGACGTCCTAATGGGGACCGACCGCGGCCAGATGGATCTCACAGGAAGCCTCAGCACTCTCCCTTCTGCATCCATGTTCCCTTGACCCTCCACGCTGATGTTGGCCTTTTATAGCCTCATAACTTCTGCATATTGCAACATTAAACATCTGAAAAGTGGCAGAATGGGGAAAAACACAGATTGATTAGGTGGGCTTGCCAAATGTGATGTATGTGTGTGTATATCTATATATATCCATGTATGTATGTGTATATATATGTCTCTATGTATGTGTACGTATGTAAGTATGTGTGTGAAAGTATATATATATATATATATATATATATATATATATATATATATATATATATATATATATATATATATATATATATATATATATATATATATATATATATATATATACATATATGTATATATGTATATATATATATATATATATATATGTGTGTGTGTATATATGCATTATGTATATACAGTATGTATGTATAAATGTATGTGTGTATATGTAACGTGTGTATATGTATGTATGTATGTATAAATGTGTATGTATGTGTATATGTGTATGTATGTATCAGTGACGTGCGGTGAGGTTGATGGCTGGTGAGGCTGACTTCATCACAGTCAGATTTACAAACATATGAACCCTAAAGAGTATCTTATTCACCATTTGATTGGCGGCAGTTAACGGGTTATGTTTAAAAGCTCATACCAGCATTTTTACCTCCTTGGCACTCAGCATCAAGGGTTGGAATTGGGGGTTAAATCACCAAAAATTATTCCCGGGCGCGGCGCCGCTGCTGCCCACTGCTCCCCTCACCTCCCAGGGGGTGATCAAGGGATGGGTCAAATGCAGAGGACAAATTTCACCACACCTAGTGTGTGTGTGACAATCATTGGTACTTTAACTTAACTTTAACTTTACACATACAAACAGTAGCACACAAAAAAGCACATTTAATAAAAAAAACGTTATTATGGTCTTACCTTGACTTATAAATAAAGTCCATTCGCCGCTGTTGTGCTGGATTAATGAACCCCCTGAAGGGTGTGTTATATCAACTAAAGCCCTCACTTAAACTTTCCACGTGCAAGATTGAATCTATTTAAAAAAGTGTAACCGAGGGTTTATAAATGTCGCCTATACTGTATGAAACTACAAAATAACAAACACGGAGGCTCCAGTTTACACGAGGACCACTTCATTTACTTTCTTTCAAAAACCTCCGCTCCACTACAACATGTCATCACTTCCGCTCTTGGCGCCTTCAAAATAAGAGCTCAAAGCATATACTGTATAACAGCGCATAACAGGAACTTAACATCACAAATAGGAAAGCCCATAAAAATAGGTTACAAAAGTTATTTAATAAGAAGCCAAAAAGTGCAAAAACAATAATGTTCGTGTTGGAGGAGTTGTGAATTAGGTACACCTACAGTCTGCAGGTGTACCTAATGTTGTGGCCCTGCAGTCATTCACAACTCCTCCAACACGAACATTATTGTTTTTGCACTTTTTGGCTTCTTATGAAATAACTTTTTTAAATAGATTCAATCTTGCACGTGGAAAGTTTAAGTGTGGGCTTTAGTTGATTTAACAATTATACGGCGGGGGTGCAGGAGGCGGGGCTACTGGAGCCTCAGCCAGTGCGTCTTTTGCAGCCGTTTTATGATCACTCAGCACAAGAAATACGTTACACACATACAGTTGTTGACAAAATACACTGTACATTATATACCTCAGCTAACTAAACTATGGAAATGTATAATATATTTCATATAGCAATACAGTCTCACTGCACAGCAGGCCAGCAGTTAGCCGAGTCCGTCCATGTTGAGGCACTGAGTGACGTGCCTCAACTGGCTGCTGTTCACCGCACCGTCTCTTCTCAGTATTTGAACGGCAAATGTGAAAATTCAGCGATTTTGAATAAAAATAATCTAAAACTGGTGAAGTTCAATGGAAAATAACTTTATAGTATAATCACTGCATACATATAACAATTTAATTAAATTTTTTTCTTTTTACATCTTTTTTCTTTTCATGATGGCAGGTGAGGCCCCGCCTCACCTGCCTCTAGTGACTGCACGTCACTGGTATGTATGTGTGTATACATCTATATATATCCATGTATGTATGTGTGTACATATGTACTGTATGTATGTGTACGTATGTAAGTATGCGTATGTATGTACAAACCCCGTTTCCATATGAGTTGGGAAATTGTGTTAGATGTAAATATAAATGGAATACAGGGATTTGCAAATCATTTTCAACCCATATTCAGTTGAATATGCTACAAAAACAACATATTTGATGTTCAAACTGATAAACATTTTTTTTTTTTTGCAAATAATCATTAACTTTAGAATTTGATGCCAGCAACACGTGACAAAGAAGTTGGGAAAGGTGGCAATAAATACTGATAAAGTTGAGGAATGCTCATCAAAGACTTATTTGGAACATCCCACAGGTGAACAGGCAAATTGGGAACAGGTGGGTGCCATGATTGGGTATAAAAGTAGATTCCATGAAATGCTCAGTCATTCACAAACAAGGATGGGGCGAGGGTCACCACTTTGTCAACAAATGCGTGAGCAAATTGTTGAACAGTTTAAGAAAAACCTTTCTCAACCAGCTATTGCACGGAATTTAGGGATTTCACCATCTACGGTCCGTAATATCATCAAAGGGTTTAGAGAATCTGAAGAAATCACTGCACGTAAGCAGCTAAGCCCGTGACCTTCGATCCCTCAGGCTGTACTGCATCAACAAGCGACATCAGTGTGTAAAGGATATCACCACATAGGCTCAGGAACACTTCAGAAACCCACTGTCAGTAACTACAGTTGGTCGCTACATCTGTAATTGCAAGTTAAAACTCTCCTATGCAAGGCGAAAACCGTTAATCAACAACACCCAGAAACGCCGTCGGCTTCGCTGGGCCTGAGCTCATCTAAGATGGACTGATACAAAGTGGAAAAGTGTTCTGTGGTCTGACGAGTCCACATTTCAAATTGTTTTTGGAAACTGTGGACGTCGTGTCCTCCGGACCAAAGAGGAAAAGAACCATCCGGATTGTTATAGGCGCAAAGTTCAAAAGCCAGCATCTGTGATGGTATGGAGGTGTATTAGTGCCCAAGACATGGGTAACTTACACATCTGTGAAGGCGCCATTAATGCTGAAAGGTACATACAGGTTTTGGAGCAACATATGTTGCCATCCAAGCAACGTTACCATGAACGCCCCTGCTTATTTCAGCAAGACAATGCCAAGCCACGTGTTACATCAACGTGGCTTCATAGTAAAAGAGTGCGGGTATTAGACTGGCCTGCCTGTAGTCCAGACCTGTCTCCTATTGAAAATGTGTGGCGCAATATGAAGCCTAAAATACCACAAAGGAGACCCCCGGACTGTTGAACAACTTAAGCTGTACATCAAGCAAGAATGGGAAATAATTCCACCTGAGAAGCTTCAAAAATGTGTCTCCTCAGTTCCCAAACATTTACTGAGTGTTGTTAAAAGGAAAGGCCATGTAACACAGTGGTGAACATGCCCTTTCCCAACTACTTTGGCACGTGTTGCAGCCATGAAATTAAGTTAATTATTATTTGCAAAAAAAATAAAGTTTATGAGTTTGAACATCAAATATCTTGTCTTTGTAGTGCATTCAATTGAATATGGGTTGAAAAGGATCATTGTATTCCGTTTATATTTACATCTAACACAATTTCCCAACTCATATGGAAACGGGGTATGTATGTGTAAATATGTAAGTATATGTATATATATATATATGTGCATATATGCATTATGTATATACATTATGTATGTATAAATGTATGCGTGTATATGTAATGTGTGTTATGTACAGTATACATGTAATGTATGTATATTTGTGTATGTATTTGTGTGTATACAGTATATGTACAATATATCTGTAGTTGTGTATATATGTAAATGTATCTGTATATATCCATATATATGTGTGTATCCATGTGTATCTATATATCTATATAAATCTAAAAAGTGCCAGAATGGGAAAAAACACAGATCGTTTAGGTGGGCTTGCCATATATGTATGTGATGTATACATGTATATATATGTATGTGTGTATATATCTATATATATATCACGTATGTATATACGTATGTATGTGTATATATATGTATATATGCATTACGTATATACAGTATGTATGTATAAATGTATGTGTGTATATGTATGTATGTATGTATATACGTATATGTATGTATATATGTATATGTATCTATATATATCCATATATATGTGTGTATACATGTGTCTCTTTTATAAATCTAAAAAGTGCCAGAATGGGGAAAACACAGATTGATTAGGTGGGCTTGCCAAACCCACACGCTTTGTGAGAAACGAGAAACAAGCCTCTTGACATTAATGTTTGGGATTCAAACACAAACCGCAATGTGAAGGGAAATGAAATTAAAAAAAATACCTCCCTGTTTGGAAGAGGGAATGAAAATGCCAGATTGTCGCCTCATGTCGTTTGCTCCAAGTGTCAAGTGAACAAGCGTGCAGCACTTTGATAAGGTTTGTTGCGATGCAGATGTGATATGAAGGCTCTCCCAGCGCCGCCCTGCCACCCAAACAGTTCCTCACATCCCATCTTGCCTCTGTTGGTGGTCTCGGGTGGAAGCTATATTTTCCCCTCACTTCTCTCGCTCCTTTTTCTTTTTTTTTCTTTCTTTTTTTTATAGCTAACACAAAATTGTTCCTAATTCTCTGCTGCTGGAGGGGGGTAATTTGTGGCTTTTGGCCGAGCGGTGCAAGCCTCAAATTTGAAAAAGCTGCTGCGTTGAAGGCGCGCCGAGCCACAGCAGGGAAAGGAGCGTGAAAGACTTTGGGCCCGGACTCAATTAGCCCAACGCAGCATACAGCAGAACATGACCAACATTTACATGAAAATAATACACAGCTGCTCTTGTGTCACGTATATTATTACATATTCACACCATCTTAGACAAAATAATGCAAAGTTTTTTTAATGGGTTACGTTCCAAGATTCCTTCGCAAAGGACGAAAAACCCCAAATATTAGGCGCATCCATCAGAAGCCTGGAAAATACCTATTTTTGATCATCTAAACCAGTGGTCCCCAACCTTAAGTGTGCCAGGGAGCGGTTTAACGTAGGCATTATTTTTACAGACCGGCCTTCCACGTGTGGCAGATAAACACAGCCAACATAGATGCATGGAAAATACAACACACACTAAACTGAATTAGTGGGAGCCCTGGGCTTGTTTTTTTTGTGCTGAGATGGTCCCTGGACGGTTGATGGTATTTACTATATACCATCAAATTTGGTGTATACTATAGTGTGGAAGTCTTGCTCCTCCGGGTTCTCTGGACCACCAATGACGGACATGACAGCCGTGTTCATCTTTGTGAACAATGATTTTCAATAAGTTGTCCTTCCTGTGCTTTTCAGCCATGTTAAAGTCTCTCTCGCTCTCACTCGTTCTCCACCATCAACCACCTCTTCTCCTTCCCGACTGCTGCCTTTAACAGAGCGACAGGTGATCAGACAAACACTCACAGCTGTGTCATCTACGCACCTGTCACTAATCTCGAAGCCGATCCTGACACACCCCGCTTCGCTGCAGGTCCGCAGGCCACGCCCCCCACATATAGTTTATACCATCAAATTTGGTATATACTATAGTATATACCATAAACCTGCCGGAGACTGCAGATGGAAATTAGCCTTCGGCTACAATCACATGTACATTTTATATGTTCGTTATTTTGCATTACTTGTTGCATGTAAAAAAGATATAAAAATATAATAACAAATGGTGAGTTTTATTATACATCTATGAACAAGTTTATTGGTATATATATATATATATATATATATATATATATATATATATATATATACCGGTATATATAAAAATGTGTGTGTGTGTGTGTGTGTGTGTGTGTGTGTGTGTGTGTGTGTGTGTGTGTGTGTGTGTGTGTGTGTGTGTGTGTGTGTGTGTGTGTGTGTGTGTATAGAGATATATGTAATTTATGTATATATAATTTATGTATGACCACAGAACTTTCCTCCAGAAGGTCTTATCTTTGTCCATGTGATGTCAGATGAAACATATATGGAGCTGTTTGGCCACAATACCCAGCAATATGTTTGGAGGAGAAAAGGTGAGGCCTTTAATCCCAGGAACACCCCACCTACCGTCATGCATGGCGGTGGTAGTATTATGCTCTGGGCCTGTTTTGCTGCCAATGGAACTCGGTGCTTTACAGAGAGTAAATGGGACAATGAAAAAGGAGGATTACCTCCAAATTCTTCAGGACAACCTAAAATCATCAGCCCGGAGGTTGGGTCTTGGGCGCTGTTGGGTGTTCCAACAGGACAATGACCCCAAACACACGTCAAAAGTGGTAAAGGAATGGCTATATCAGGCTAGAATTAATGTTTTAGAATGGCCTTCCCAAAGTCCTGACTTAAACGTGTGGACAATGCTGAAGAAACAAGTCCATGTCAGAAAACCAACAAATTTAGCTGAACTGCACCAATTTTGTCAAGAGGAGTGGTCAAAAATTCAACCAGAAGCTTGTGGATGGCTACCAAAAGCGCCTTATTGCAGTGAAACTTGCCAAGGGACTTGTAACCAAATATTAACATTGCTGTATGTATACTTTTGACCCAGCAGATTTGGTCACATTTTCAGTAGACCATAATAAATTCATAAAAGAACCAAACTTGATGAATGTTTTTTGTGACCAACAAGTATGTGCTCCAATCACTCTATCACAAAAAAATAAGACTTGTAGAAATTATTGGAAACTCAAGACAGCCATGATGTTATGTTCTTTACAAATGTCTGTAAACTTTTGACCACGACTGTATATGTATGTATAAATGCATGTATGTATGAATGTATGAATGTGTGTATACATGCATGTATGTGTGTGTATATATATTAATATGATAAATGTATAGCGCTTTTCTACCTTCAAGGTACTCAAAGCGCTTTGACAGTATTTCCACATTCACCCATTCACACACACATTCACACACTGATGGCGGGAGCTGCCATGCAAGGCGCTAACCAGCAGCCATCAGGAGCAAGGGGTGAAGTGTCTTGCCCAAGGACACAACGGACGTGACTAGGATGGTAGAAGGTGGGGATTGAACCCCAGTAACCAGCAACCCTCCGATTGCTGGCACGGCCACTCTACCAACTTCGCCATGCCGTATATATGTATATATGTATATATACTGTATGTATGTAAATATGTATGTATATCTAAAGATACATACATATAAAGTCATATATTGTAGCCCCCAGAAGAAATCACACACAGTCCGATGCTATTTTTAACTTTTATTACCAATCTTACAAGGGAGGTATATGTGTGTATGAATATACGCATATACTCTATACTCTATACGTATGTATGTATAAATGTATACATGTATATTTATACATGTATACATTTATACACATTTGTGTATATTAGTATGTGTGTACATACAGTACGTATGTATGTAGGTATATACTGTATCTACATATGTATATATGTACATATACACAGTATATCTACATATTTATGTATGTATATACTGTATGTATATACTGTATGTGTATGTATGTCTATACGTATATACATACGTATGTACACTATATTGCCAAAAGTATTTGGCAACCTGCTTTGACTCACATATGAACTTGAAGTGCCATCCCATTCCTAACCCATAGGGTTCAATATGATGTCGGTCCACCTTTTGCAGCTATTACAGCTTCAACTCTTCTGGGAAGGCTGTCCACAAGGTAGCAGAGTGTGTTTATAGGAATTTTCGACCATTCTTCCAAAAGCGCATTGGTGAGGTCACACACTGATGTTGGTCGAGAAGGCCTGGCTCTCAGTCTCTGTTCTAACTCAAAGGTGTTCTATTGGGTTCAGGTCAGGACTCTGTGCAGGCCAGTCAAGTTCATCCACACCAGACTCTGTCATCCATGTCTTTATGGACCTTGCTTGGTGCACTGGTGCACAGTCATGTTGGAAGAGGAAGGGGCCCGCTCCAAACTGTTGCCAAAAGGTTGGGAGCATTGAATTGTCCAAAATGTTTTGGTATCCTGGAGCATTCAAAGTTCCATTCACTGGAACTAAGGGGCCAAGCCCCACTCCTGAAAAACAACCCCACACCATAATTCCTCTTCCACCAAATTTCACACTCGGCACAATGCAGTCCAAAATGTACCGTTCACCTGGCAACCTCCAAACCCAGACTCGTCCATCAGATTGCCAGATGGAAAAGCGTGATTCATCACTCCACTACTCCAGAGTCCAGTGGCGACGTGTTTTACAACACTGCATCCGACACTTAGCATTAGACTTGGTGATGTATGGCTTAAATACAGCTGCTCGGCCATGGAAACCCATTCCATGAAGCTCACGTACTGTACGTGGGCTGATGAAGTTTGGAGCTGTGCAGCAACTGACTGTGCAATATGCGATTCAGCATCAGCATCTGACCCCTCTCTGTCAGTTTACGTGGCCTACCACTTAGTGGCTGAGTTGCTGTTGTTCCAAACTCTTCCATGTTCTTGTAATAAAGCCGACAGTTGACTTTGGAATATTTAGGAGGGAGGAAATTTCACAACTGGATTTGTTGTCATCCTATGACAGTTCCACGCTGGAAATCACTGAGCTCCTGAGAGCGGCCCATTCTTTCACATGCCTAAGTGCTTGATTTTATACACAAGTGATTAGGACACCTGATTCTCATCATTTGGATGGGTGGCCAAATACTTTTGGCAATATAGTGAATGTATGTATGTACTGTATACACATATATATAGATATAAAGAGATATACATACATACATGTATGCACACATATATGGCTATATATAGATACATATACCTTCAAGGTACATACAGTATACACACATATATGGATATATGGATATACATATATACATACATATATACACACATACATATACATACATACTTATTACAAATACACACAAATATACACACATTCATTTATAAATACATATATACATAATGCATCTATATATATATACATATACACACACATATATACATACATATATATACATATATTTATACGCATACTTAAATACGAACACATACATACATACGTATACATACATGGATATATAGATATATACACACATACATATATACTCATACATATATATATACATCACATATACAGTATACACATATACTGTATGTATGTATGTACGTACATGTATATCTATGTACAGAAGAATGTATGTAAGTATGTATTTGTTTATATATGTGTATGTATGTAACTATGTATGTGTATATATGTATGTAAGTATATACAGTATGTATGTGCATATACAGTATGCATGTAGGTATATATACGCATGTATGAATATATGCATTTATGTTTATATGTACGTATTTATGTATGGATATTTATATAGTATGTGTATTTGTATGTAGATGTATTTGCGTGGATTGAGTTTGCTCAAGGCCTCACTGAGTTCCTCTGCTGTGAATTCTCCCGAGAGGTTGGAATCGACACAGGCCGCTCCCGAGATGCCAGACACCTCACGCGATATCAGTCGGGCAAAGACTTTGTCAGCATCCGGGAAACGGACGTTCTTCAGGAGATGTTAGGGTTAGGGTTAGGGTTAGGGGATGCGATGGCATTTGCTGTGACTGGGCAGCTGTGGGGTGTTGTATTTCTGCCTGTGAGCTGGTTGATGGTCTGCCACGCCTTGCGACTAGAATGGGTGAAGTCAATTGATTCGACGACTTCTGTCCATCTGGCACTGCGGGTGATATCCAGCTTCTGGAGCACTGCTTCTGCAGTCATGTCCACCTCTTCTCTGGAGCTAGCCCTCTGGTGGTCACACAGAAGGCGGCTGCATTCCTCGTCCCAACCCAGGATGTAATTCCTGTTATTCCTTTGCCGCACCAAGGAGGACCTGGCAGTAGGCTGCATAGGCCGCATCCAGATCGGCTGTGTCTGGGTCTGGCAGGCCAGCTGACCTTCTTTCAGTCTCCTCAGCATACAGTCTTTCGGAAGTTCCATCGCTTGACTGGTTTCCCTGGTACCAGTTCCACCAATGCTGGGACTTTAATGATGGATGGTCGGTGATGTGATCGGGGAAACCTATCCAGGATGCGTCTCTCCGGTTTCGGGTCGTTACTGTGGCAGATGGTGAAGGCCAGATCCGGAGGTGTTCCAGTGTGCAGAGAAAAAAGTTGGAGGCTCCTTGGGGTCGTACAGCAGCAGAGCATCAGCGTTGGAGGCCCATTCACTCAGCGCCACTCCATTAGGTGTTGTGTGGTTGTAACCCCAGTCTGTGTGCTGACTGTTGAAGTCACCTACATAGATGGTAGGTGCAGTTATTGATGGGAGTTATTGATTGGGGCGGTATGGCTCGGTTGGTAGAGTGGCCCTGCCAGCAACTTGAGGGTTCCAGGTTTAATCCCTGCTACTGCCATCTTAGTCACTGCCGTTGTGTCCTTGGGCAAGACACTTTACCCACCTGCTCCCAGTGCCACCCACACTGGTTTAAAAATGTAACTTAGATATTGGGTTTCACAATGTAAAGCGCTTTGAGTCACTAGAGAAAAGCGCTATATAAATATAATAATTCACTTCAGTGATGTCACGGACAGCTCCGATGGTGGGGGTTTGTATACGTTGACGACTGATGTTTCCTAGATTTTTGTAACCAGCCACTCGATGTTAGAGATTACTAATTAATTCCTGACGAACGTAGCCACACCGTGTTGCTTGTTGTAGATGGACACAGCAAGATGGAACCCAGGGATCTTGAGGAT
>NC_084569.2:27457458-27464958 GCF_033978685.3 Nerophis lumbriciformis
CATTTTATAAACTACTAAAAAACAAGAAAATACCTGGAGGACATTTAGATGTCAACTGTCCAATTTTGCACAAGTAAACATGCTGCAGGTGCATCAGAGCTTTTAGATCACAGGTGTCAAACCCGAGGCCACTTCATTTATGTGGCCTGTAAAAGTCAATAAAGTACTTCATCTTTCCAACTAATTGTATTCGTTGTTTCCATTTTGACAAAGTTGCATGAAATTGCATATAATTTACGGTTTAATATCTTCTAATCATGCAACAAATATATTATTATATACCGTTGTGGAGGGGGGCGTGGTCGGCGCGCCTGCTGCAGGAGCGCGGTGTGCAAGGACCGGCTTCTAAACACAGCTGGCAGGTGATTAGATTGCACAGCTGGGGCTGATCATCTAATCACCTGTTGTTCTTATCAGTAGCGGCCGGGGCCATGAGGAGGGGTTGGAGCGAGACGCTACACACGCTGGAGAGCAGAGCAGCAGAAAAGACTGAGGGCTGCAAAGTCGAGTGCTATCATGGAGCGTCGACAAATTAAAACATTGTTAAACCCTGACTACCGGGCTCCCGTGCCAGTTTGTTGTGATCAGAAGAATCCACCCGAAGGCAACCACCACAACCGTACTATATTATTTTGTAAAAATAAATACTTAAATCTCTGCAGGTTGCAGAGACGGCAGGCGATGTGCGAGTAAAAATGTATTTAATGACAAAAATGGCGCAGGAATTATAGGGGAAGTTATTTAAGAAGATTCCTGATCTGATTATGCAAACTTTTCGATTTACAACCCCTGCTCAAGTCAGAAGTAAGGAGTCTGGGAAACAAAGGCAGACAGGAAATAGAATGAGCTTGTCACCCTGACTTATGTTTTAAAGTAAGTTATTCCTCAATAGGCAACTGTGCAATAATATCATAAAATGATTATACAACAATATTCACATACTGTCATAAGAGACCATAACCGCAACGTGTCCCGGCTGCAGCCATTTTGTGCCGCAGGAAGAAAGCAGATAAATGGAGGGGAAGAAAGAGAAGCGGACTGCATTAACCTTGTAGATTGTTATAGTAACAATAGGTGAAGCTTTGTCAGTGTGCCGTATGTTACCCAGTTTCCCCTAGGGGAACAACGTTAATATATGTTTGATGAAATGTGATTATATGTACTTGTATATCTACATGTATGTGTATATGTATGTTTGTACAGTGAATGTATATGTACAGTATGTGTATATGTATGTTTGTACAGTGAATGTATATGTACAGTATGTGTATATGTATGTTTGTACAGTGAATGTGTGTGTATGTATGAATGAATGATGAATAATTGTATGTGCTGTACTGTACTTGTGTATGTTGTTTTGGCTTGTTAATGAAGAGACAGTTGATCCATCACCTCCTTATGTTTGTTTGATATACAATACTGTATGACACTTTATGTTACGTTCAAAGTGTTCAAACTTTCACTAAAACATGGACTTTTGTCGAGGTTGGAACTAATTATTTATATTTACATTGTTTCTTATAGAGAAATGTGTCTTATTATGCAAACTTATTGATGTACAAACCCTGCTCAAGAACCAATTAAGTTCGTAAATTGAGGTTGTGCAGTACTTTTTTTTTGCTATTATTGGACCAATATTTGATATCGATCAGGACACCCCTAGTTACGAATGATATAATTCCACCAAGTCAGCAGTGGTTTCTTTTTAAGGCTTCTGATTGGACGAAACACACACGCCAGCTGTTAAAAAACAAGGCTGTCGTTACAAACTTTTTTTTATCGTAACAAACTTTTTTTTGTCATGCCAAACTTTTTTTGTCGTTACAAACATTCCAATTTACAAACCCTGCCCAAGAACCAATTCAGTTCGTAAATGGAGGTTGCACTTCAAGTATTTGTTTTTTGCTGCTATCGGACCAATATCCGATATCGATCGGGACACCCCTAATTATATAGTTCAACTAAGTCAGCGGCGGTTGCTTTTTCAAAGCTTCTGATTGGACAAAACACACATGACAGCTGTTAAAAAACAAGGCTATTGTTCCAAACTTTTTTTTGTCGTTACAAACTTTTTTTGCCGCAACAAACTTTTTTGTCGTTACAAACTTTCCGGTTTACAAACCCTATTCAAGAACCAATTAAGTTTGTAAATCGAGGTTGCACTGTGCAGTGCTTGTTTTTCTGCTGATATCGGACCAATATCCGATATCAATCGGGACACCCCTAATTACGAATTATATAATTCTATCATTCCGGTTGCTTTTTCAGGGCTTCTGACTGGACGAAACACACACGCCAGCTGTTTAAAAACAAGGTTATCATTCCAAACTTTTTTTTGTCGTTACAAACTTTTTTGTTGTTACAAAAGTGTTTTGTCGTTATAAACTTTTCTGTTTACAAACCCCTTTCAATAACCAATTAGGTTTGCAAATCGAAGTTAAACTGTACAGCGCTTGTTTTTCTGCTGAAACATTTTATTGTCGTTACAAACATTTCCATGTCGTTACAAACTTTTTTTTTATCGCAACAAACTTTTTTGTTGTTACAAAAAAAAAATTGTCGTTACAAACTTTTCGGTTTACAAACCCTATTCAAGAACCAATTAAGTTTGTAAATCGAGGTTGCACTGTGCAGTGCTTGTTTTTCTGCTGATATCGGACCAATATCCGATATCAATCGGGACACCCCTAATTACTAATTATATAATTCTATCATTCCGGTTGCTTTTTCAGGGCTTCTGACTGGACGAAACACACACGCCAGCTGTTTAAAAACAAGGCTATCATTCCAAACTTTTTTTTGTCGTTACAAACTTTTTTTGTCGTAACAAACTTTTTTGTTGTTACAAACATTTTACAAACCCGGTTTAAGAACCAATTAGGTTTGTAAATCGAGGTTACACTGTACAGTGCTTGTTTTTCTGCTGTAACATTTTATCGTCGTTACAAACATTTCCATGTCGTTACAAACTCTTTTTTTGCCGTAACAAACTTTTTTGTTGGTACAAACTTTATTTGTCGTTACAAACTCTTTTTATCGTTACAAACTTTTTTTGTCGTTACAAACTTTTCTATTTACAAACCCTGTTCACGGACCTATTGATTTTCGTAAATCGAGGTTGTACTTTACAGTACTTCTTTTTTTGCTGCTATCGGACCAATATCCGATATCGATCGGGACACCCCGATATAGGTCGACTAAGTCAGCGGCGGTTGGTTTTTCAAGGCTTCTGATTGGACGAAACACACATGACAGCTGTTAAAAAACAAGGCTATGGGTCCAAACTTTTTTTTGTCGTTACAAAATTTTTTGTTGTTACAAAAGTTTTTTGTCGTTACAAACTTTTCTGTTTACAAACCCTATTCAAGAACCAATTAAGTTTGTAAATCGAGGTTGCACTGTACAGTGCTTGTTTTTCTGCTGATATTGGACCAATATCCGATATCGATCAGGACACCCCTAATTACGAATTATATAATTCTACCGTCCCGTTTGCTTTTTCAAGGCTTATGACTAGACGAAACACACACGCCAGCTGTTTAAAAACAAGGCTATCAATTCCAAACTTTTTTTTGTCGTTACAAACTTTTTTTGTCGTAACAAACTTTTTTGTTGTTACAAAAGTTTTTTGTCGTTATAAACTTTTCGTTTTACAAACCCTGTTCAAGAACCAATTAGGTTTGTAAATCGAGGTTACACTGTACAGTGCTTGTTTTTCCTCTGAAACATTTTATTGTCGTTACAAACATTTCCATGTCGTTACAAACTTTTTTTTTGCCGTAACAAACTTTTTTGTTGGTACAAACTTTATTTGTCATTCCAAACTCTTTTTATCGTTACAAACTTTTTTTGTCGTTACAAACTTTTTTTGTCGTTACAAACTTTTATATTTACAAACCCTGTTCACGAACCAATTGATTTTCGTAAATCAAGGTTGTACTTCACAGTACTTGATTTTTTGCTGCTATCGGTCCAATATCCGATATCGAATCGGGACGCCCCTAATTACGAATGATAAAACTCCACCAAGTCAGCTGTGGTTGCTTTTTTCAAGGCTTCTGATTGGACGGAACGCACGCCATGGCTTTCCTGCTTGAAAGCGCAGGAGGTTTCGACAGAAGACATGGCGGTGGCCCCCAGATGGAGACATTAACATCATAACACAAGTGCAGGGTGTTTATTAGTGTATGCAAATTCCTCCAGCGGGGCCGCAGATAAGCGCGCGACTCCCCCGCGGGCCGGCAGTCAATCACAGCACGAGTGACAGCGACCGGCAGGGAAAGCCCGGAGCGGTCAGTCCACTAAGCACGCCTGTTTCATTTCACCACGTGACGGCGTAGAACACCAGGAAAAGGGAACGAGAATGGAAAACGTGAGCAGCAGCAGCAACACTGGAGCTCCTCCAAGTCGGCGCTCGCGATGAGTCCGAGTCCAAACAGGACAATGGAGAAGCCTCTTTTCTCCTGTTCGGAGGAAGCTGCAGGTGTGGCCCAGAAAAAACACTGGGCTGATGGAGATGGATCGTTTAGGGTCAGCATTCCAGTCCGCGCCGGAGATCCCGAGCGGTCCTCTCTGCTGCTGCCGGGCCAAACATCTGGACGTGTGGAGGGAGAGACCAGGAGGGACAGCCAGTGTTTATCTTCAGGACTCCTGCTGAGTGTTTGGGGTGGAAGTTCACCCGGCTTGCTCCTTAGCTTTATCTGGCGCCACCCCCCCCCCCCCCCCCCCCCTTTTTTTTTTTTTTAGGTAGTGTTTTTCAGCTTGTTCCAGCTGCAGGTCAGAGGCCGCAGTAAAAGAAGCAACTTTGTGTCTAATCTTTGAAATCTCCTCCAGCAGCATCCTTGGTCGTCACAGACCGTTAAAAAGTGAGTTTTTCAAAAAAAACTATTTACCCATAAATTAAGAATAATGATTTTCAAATGTCACATAGTTTTATATAATTATATTTATTTCTTAACTAAAATATCACAACAATGTATTTACTGGCCCTTTTTGTTTAAAATGTAACATTGTTTGGTAAAATTGTGTTTATTATTTTTTAATAATGTTTTTTTATTTATTTTTATCAAATCAACATAAAAAACACAAGATACACTTACAGTTAGTGCACCAACCCAAAAACCCTCCCTCCCTCATTCTCACTCATTCACACAGAAGGGTTGTTTCCTTCTGTTATTAATATCTGGTTCCTACATTATATATCAATATATATCAATACAGTCTGCAAGGGATACAGTCTGTGAAGCACACATGATTGTGTGTGCTGCTGGTCCACTAATAGTACTAACCTTTAACAGTTAATTTTACTCTTTTCCATTAATTACTAGTTTCTATCTAACTGTTTTTATTTTATTTTAATTTATTTTTTGATCAAGAATTTTTTTTTTTTTTTTTAATTTAATTTTATTTATTTTTTTAAATAAAGGACATTATCTTCACCAGACCAGGTTGTCAATGAGATTAGATATTAATAATAATGTATTACCAAAAATGTTGTATTGGCATTTTCATTTCACTAGAATAAAAAATGAATAAATACCAATAAACTAAGAATGACGATTTAAAAATGTAAAACAGTTTTCTAAAATTGTATTTACTAATTTTTCCTAAAAAAAAATGGTATCCCAAAAAATGTAAATGTAACTTAGTCTTCTAAAATGTTATATAACAATGTTTTTATTTTATTTTTTAACCAAAAAAGGTCATCCAATAATATTTGTACTGGCATTTTCATTTAAGTACATTTACAAAAACGAAAACTTGTTTTTTTTTTAAGTTCTGTATTTAACAAATCACTACTTTTCACTAAAATGTCTTACCTCAGTAACTTTAGTGTTGGCATTTTTATTCAAGCATTTTTTTTGGATTAAATAATTACCAATAAATTAAGAATGATTTACAAATCTAGCATCGTTTCCCATAATTGTATTTATTAATTTCTTAACTAAAATATTATCAAACATTTATTTACTCGCCTTTTTGTTTAAATGTAATAGTTTTTTAAAATTGTTTTTTGTTTTTTTTACTAAAAATGTATTACAAAATAATTGTATTGGCATTTTCATTTAATTAAAACAAATGAATAAAAAGTTTTAAATAAAGTTTTCTAAAATTGTATTAATACATTTTTAATAATACAATTATTATCCCAAAAATGTATGTACTTAGCATTTTTGTTTTGTTTTCAAAATGTGTATTTAATACATTTTTTAACCAAAAAAGGTCATTCAAATAGAAATACAATTTAAAAAAAGAAAAATAAGTTTAACTTTTTTTAAACTGTATTTATTAGATACACTACTTTTCACTAAAAATAATTGCCCCAGTAACTTTTGTCTTAGCATTTTTATTCAGGCATTTTTTTGAATGAAATAATTAAGTTAAAGTTAAAGTGCCAATGATTGTCACACACATACCAATAAATTAAGAAATTTACAAATGTAACAGTTGTCTACAATTGTATTTATTCATTTAACTAAAATATAATCACATTTATTTACTCTCCTTTTTGTTGAAAATGTAATAGTTTTTTAAAATAGTTTTGAATTTGCTTTTTTGTTTTTTCACAAAAAATGTTATTGCAAAAAATATATTGCCATTTTCATTTAATTAAAAATAAATCAAAAGTACAAATAAATGAAGAATAATGATGATAAAAATGTAAAATAGTTTTCTAAAATTGTATTAATTAATTTTTCATGAAAATTATTATCCTGAAAATGTTTGGCATTTTTGTGAAGTTTTCAAAACCTGTATTTAATTTTAAAAAAAATAACAAAAAATAACAAAAAAAGGTCATTCAAATTTAGGTACATTTAAAAAAAAAAAAAGAAGAAGAAAACGTATAAATGTAACTTATTTTTATTTTTTATTGTATTAATTATATAGACTAATTTTCACAAAAAATAATTACCTCAGTAACTTTTGCCTTAGCATTATTATTGAAGCATTTTTTTTAAATGAAATAATTAACAATACATTAAGAATGATTTACAAATGTACCATAGTTCTCTATAATTGTATTTATTAATATCAAAAATGTATTTACTGACCTTTGTGTTTAAAATGTAACAGTTTTCTAAAATTGTTAAATTTTTCTTTTCTTTTTTTTTTTTTTTTTTTACTAAAAAATGTTGATTTGGCAATTTAATTTTATAAAGATAAATACCAATAATTGAACAATAATGATTTAAAAATGTTAAATAGTTGATAGTTGTGAATTGTATTCATTAATTCTTAATAAAAAAAAATCTTATCCCAAGAATGTATGTACTTGGCATTTTTGTTTGAAATGTAATTCATTTTTCTAAAATGTTAAAACAGTAATCAGAGCAAAGGGTGGCTATTTTGAAGAAACTAGAATATAAAACGTGTTTTCAGTTATATCATATATGTATATATATATATATATATATATATATATATATACATACACACATATATATATATATATATGTGTGTGTGTATACACACACACACACAAACACACACACACACACA
>NC_084569.2:27467458-27487458 GCF_033978685.3 Nerophis lumbriciformis
GGACTCACCTCAACGCACAGCAAGGGCTCCGGAACCAGTTCTCTCGAGAGGTGCTGGACTCTCTTCCACTCTGGCGTTGCCAGCAGTGAGAGGCGACGGGCTAGGGTGGCAATTCTTGTTTCCCCCCCGGCTCAGAGCCTGCACGTTGGAGTTCAACCCGGTGGACGAGAGGGTAGCTTCCCTCCGCCTTCGGGTGTGGGGACGGGTCCCGACTGTTGTTTGCGCTTACGCGCCAAGCAGCAGCTCAGAATACCCACCCTTTTTGGATTCACTCGAGGGAGTACTTGAGGGTGCTCCCCCGGGTGATTCCCTCGTTCTACTGGGGGTCTTCAACGCTCATATTGGCAACGACAGTGAAACCTGGAGAGGCGTGATTGGGAAGAATGGCCGCCCGGATCTGAACCCGAGTGGTGTTTTGTTATTGGACTTTTGTGCCCGTCACGGATTGTCCATAACGAACACCATGTTCAAGCATAAGGGTGTCCATATGTGCACTTGGCACCAGGACACCCTAGGCCGCAGTTCTATGATCGACTTTGTAGTTGTGTCATCGGATTTGCGGCCTCATGTTTTGGACACTCGGGTGAAGAGAGGGGCGGAGCTTTCTACCGATCACCACTTGGTGGTGAGTTGGCTGTGATGGTGGGGGAGGATGCCGGACAGACCTGGCAGGCCCAAACGCATTGTGAGGGTTTGCTGGGAACGTCTGGCAGAGTCTCCTGTCAGAGAGAGTTTCAATTCCCACCTCCGGAAGAACTTTGAACATGTCACGAGGGAGGTGCTGGACATTGAGTCCGAGTGGACCATGTTCCGCACCTCTATTGTCGAGGCGGCTGATTGGAGCTGTGGCCGCAAGGTAGTTGGTGCCTGTCGTGGCGGTAATCCTAGAACCCGTTGGTGGACACCGGCGGTGAGGGATGCCGTCAAGCTGAAGAAGGAGTCCTATCGGGTTCTTTTGGCTCATGGGACTCCTGAGGCAGCGGACAGGTACCGACAGGCCAAGCGGTGTGCGGCTTCAGCGGTCGCGGAGGCAAAAACTCGGACATGGGAGGAGTTCGGGGAAGCCATGGAAAACGACTTCCGGACGGCTTCGAAGCGATTCTGGACCACCATCCGCAGCCTCAGGAAGGGGAAGCAGTGCACTACCAACACCGTGTATGGTGAGGATGGTGTTCTGCTGACCTCGACTGCGGAAGTTGTGGATCGGTGGAGGGAATACTTCGAAGACCTCCTCAATCCCACCAACACGTCTTCCTATGAGGAAGCAGTGCCTGGGGAATCTGTGGTGGGCTCTCCTATTTCTGGGGCTGAGGTTGCTGAGGTAGTTAAAAAGCTCCTCGGTGGCAAGGCCCCGGGGATGGATGAGATCCGCCCGGAGTTCCTTAAGGCTCTGGATGCTGTGGGGCTGTCTTGGTTGACAAGACTCTGCAGCATCGCGTGGACATCGGGGGCAGTACCTTTGGATTGGCAGACCGGGGTGGTGGTTCCTCTCTTTAAAAAGGGGAACCTGAGGGTGTGCTCTAACTATCGTGGGATCACACTCCTCAGCCTTCCCGGTAAGGTCTATTCAGGTGTACTGGAGAGGAGGCTATGCCGGATAGTCGAACCTCGGATTCAGGAGGAACAGTGTGGTTTTCGTCCTGGTCGTGGAACTGTGGACCAGCTCTATACTCTCGGCAGGGTCCTTGAGGGTGCATGGGAGTTTGCCCAACCAGTCTACATGTGCTTTGTGGACTTGGAGAAGGCATTCGACCGTGTCCCTCGGGAAGTCCTGTGGGGAGTGCTCAGAGAATATGGGGTTTCGGACTGTCTGATTGTGGCGGTCCGCTCCCTGTATGATCAGTGTCAGAGCTTGGTTCGCATTGCCGGCAGTAATTTGGATCCGTTTCCAGTGAGGGTTGGACTCCACCAAGGCTGCCCTTTGTCACTGATTCTGTTCATAACTTTTATGGACAGAATTTCTAGGTGCAGTCAGAGCGTTTAGGGTATCTGGTTTGGTGGCTGCAGGATTAGGTCTCTGCTTTTTGCAGATGATGTGGTTTATGGCTTCATCTGGCCAAGATCCTCAGCTCTCACTGGATCGGTTCGCAGCCGAGTGTGAAGCGACTGGGATGAGAATCAGCACCTCCATGTCCGAGTCCATAGTTCTTGCCCGGAAAAGGGTGGAGTGCTATCTCCGGGTTGCGGAGGAGACCCTGCCCCAAGTGGAGGAGTTCAAGTACCTCAGAGTCTTGTTCACGAGTGAGGGAAGAGTGGATCGTGAGATCGACAGGCGGATCGGTGCGGCGTCTTCAGTAATGCGGACGCTGTATCGATCCGTTGTGGTGAAGAAGGAGCTGAGCCGGAAGGCAAAGCTCTCAATTTACCAGTCGATCTACGTTCCTATCATCACCTATGGTCATGAGCTTTGGGTTATGACCGAAAGGACAAGAACACAGGTACAAGCGGCCGAAATGAGCTTCCTCTGCCGGGTGGCGGGGCTCTCCCTTAGAGATAGGGTGAGAAGCTCTGTCATCCGGGAGGAGCTCAAAGTAAAGCCGCTGCTCCTCCACATCGAGTGGAGCCAGATGAGGTGGTTCGGGCATCTGGTCAGGATGCCACCCAAACGCCTCTTTTGGGAGTTGTTTGGGGCACGTCCGACCGGTAGGAGGCCACGGGGGAAGACCCAGGACACGATGGGTAGACTATCTCTCCCAGCTGGCCTGGGAACGCCTCGGGATCCCCCGGGAGGAGCTGGACGAAAAAAGTTAAAGTTAAAGTACCAATGATTGTCACACACACACTAGGTGTGGCGAAATTATTCTCTGCATTTGACCCATCACCCTTGATCACCCCCTGGGAGGTGAGGGGAGCAGTGGGCAGCAGCGGTGGCTGCGCCTGGCTGGGGAGAGGGAAGTCTGGGCTTCCCTGCTTAGGCTGCTGCCCCCGCGACCCGACCTTGGATAAGCGGAAGAAGATGGATGGATGGATGGAGGTGCAAAGGCAGCAATATATGATAAAACAAGACGGCAGCTAAAGAAGGACTTCCCTATTCATCCCCGAAAAAACACGCCAGGTGAACAGCTGATTTTACGACTTCCGGTGCTGACATAAGACAACCTCTGTCCCATATGTGACCGTAGAATGAACAAATAAACGAGGGCACTAAGACTATAGTGGCTTTTACCAGTTGGGTTGCCCAAAGTGCGGCACAGGGGCCACCTGTGGTCCGTGACTCCTTCGTCATCGGCCTTAAGCACATTACAAAAAACAAAAAGTGCTCCCCCTCTGGCCAACATATGAAATAACAAGTGTGTGTAAGAAATTGAAATGCGCCCCCTTTGGCCAAAATTAATAAAAACAATAAAATATGTATATAGAGACATACTTTAATAACTTGAAGTAAATAATGAAGATTAAAAAACAATTACAGGCAAAAAATTAAATAAAAAAAATAATTTAACTAAAAGCAGTCTTTTTCTCACAATGTGTCGACTTTTTTCTTATAAAACTGTGAACAATTTCTGAGATTCTTTCTGTTTCTGTAATATTGCAATATTTTCCCGTAAAATTATTACTTTTTAATGCCAAATGGTGACATTTGTCATATCAAATTCTGACTTTTATCGCAATATTGCCTTTTTTTTTTGTTGTTCTCGTAAAATAGTGACATTGTTTGAGTAAAATTATGACTTTTGTCGTAATTTTGCCAAGTAAAATCACGATTATTATTATAATATTGCCAAAATGTTCGTTTTCCGAATAAAATTTTGACTTTTGTCGAGTAAAATTACGACTCTTTTCATAAAATTGCCAAAATGTTAAACTTTTCTTGTAAAATTGTGACTGTTTTGAGTAAAATTCCAACTTTTATCATAATATTGCACAAATGTTCAGTTTTTCTTGTAACATTTTGACTTGCGTTGAGTAAAGTGACGACTGCCCAAATTCTAAGTTTATCTTGTGAAATTGTGACCTTTTACTTTTGAAATTCCAATTCATTTTTCACAACAAGTTTTTTTTATATATGCATAGTATGTATATATTATTCATGTTGTCAAGAATGTGTGTGTGTGTGTGTGTGTGTGTGTGTGTGTGTGTGTGTGTGTGTGTGTGTGTGTGTGTGTGTGTGTGTGTGTGTGTGTGTGTGTGTGTGTGTGTGTGTGTGTGTGTGTGTGCGTGTAAGAGTGTTTTTACTGCTTACGGCACAGTGCAGGATTTATTTGAACAGATGTGAACTCCCGATGCCAGGATGACCTCAGGTCCAACATGGCAGCTGATCTCTCCAACCTGGAAAAATAACACACGCTTTCTGCGAAGGAAAAAGACTCGCAAAAAAGAAAGATGCTGGCATTAAAAGTTTATCAATGCACGCCTTGCCCTCCAAACCGTAAAACCAGAAGTAAGGTTTTGCCAGGTTCACGCTACGTCTTGAGGGTGGCGATAAGAGCCGTAAAAGTACGTGTCACCGCCGCGCAAACGGGGAGGTCAGGAGTGCGGCGGGTGGACAGGGATGAAGAGACGGCAATGTTTGGAGAGAAGACAGGGGAGAGCCAAGCTAATTTATACCCGGGTAATTGGAAACAGCAGAGTCCTGCACCTGAACCGCATTCTCGGCCCCTGTGGTCAACGCCGGGGCCCCGGACAACGTGGGAGGGTGATGCAGGCCGAGTGTCAATGGCGGCCTTGTTGTTTCTCAACAGACATTGTTTCAGTAGAATTAACGTGGAGACACTTTCTAAAGGTCATGTGACAGTCCCCCCACCCCCAAAAAAACACACACAGGCTGGACCACCCTGCCTCAATAAGGGTCTTAACGTGTCATGATCGGCATACAGCGACTTCAGCGCCGCTTGCTTGCTAATGTTGAGCGGACATGACAGCCTCCTCGGATGAACAACACGCCGAGGGCATGTTGAGTCATCGCATCCGTGAATTATTAGACGGCCCGCGTGAATACGTGCAGGGGTTTTTCTTGGGCGCCTGTGATGTTTCAGTGAGTGATGGCGGAGCCGCATGTTGGCCGTGAGCGAGGTCTGGCGTGGCGCTCCACAATGAAGTCATCTTGGAAGCCGGAGCGCAGAAATGACTGATGTTTGCTTGACGGGGCTCGTATCCGCGCGGCTATTTTGCTCCCATTTGTCTTACACAAGTGCCGAAAACTAGCCGTGTAGTGTTGGGCCGCCGCTGATTATGACACGCTGAACAAGGAGTGTCCCCATCAGGTATCAGCAAATAACAAGTATAGTCTTGCATCTAAACTCTCCGATATATAAAACCTGCAGTGTGTTTATTTGTGCAAAGCTGGACAGCCCCTTACCACTAGACCTCCCAAAGGGCAGCCATTTGGCTTTTCTACCTGCAATCCTAAAAGGCAGCCAAATGGCTGGATTAACTCGGGTGTGAAGATGTTATACAATAATTTTTTGGAATATTCTGACAATTTTAATTCTTTTTCATTTTATAGTCAAAGATATTATTAAAAATAACTTGTCCAGGGTGTACCCCGCTTTCCGCCCGAATGCAGCTGAGCTTTGCGCCAGGACCCCCCGCGACCACGAAAGGGACAAGCGGTAGAAAATGGATGGATGGAAGTTTTTTTAGAACAAATTAGTAACATTGTGGAAAAAAATAATTATTTTGTAAAATTTTAACTTGTTTTCTCAAAATATTCTGAGAAAAAAATTATGCCAATATACAGGATTAAAGTCAAGATATATTGCAAAAAATGTTTTTTTTTAGAAAAACGCAATTTTTAAGAAAAATGTTTTTTTTTTAATGCAAGAATTTTGTAGAAATATTTTAAGAAAATATATTGGGGACAAAAGTTGTAATGTTTTAAAGAAAAATGTATGCAATTTTACATGATAAATGTCAAATATGTTGTGAAAAAAGTAATTTTTTTTGGGGGGGGGTTGCAGTATCATGAGAAAAAGGTAGTTTAAAAAAAATACATTTAAATGATCAATTTTATATATTATAAAAAGTCTGAAAAAAAACTTATATAAAAAAACTTTTTATAATATAATTAATCGACTGTGAATATATACATATTTTTTTGAAAGTATTTTTAAAACAAATTAGTTATATTGTGAGAAAAAAGTTGACATTGTACAATAATTATGTTGGAATATTTTGAGAAGAAAAAAGTTAAAGTTTTACTAGAAAAAAAACAGTGACATTTTACAGGGTTAAAGTCACGATCAATCCATCCATCCATCTTCTTCCGCTTATCCGAGGTCGGGTCGCGGGGGCAGCAGCCTAAGCAGGGAAGCCCAGACTTCCCTCTCCCCAGCCGCTTCGTCCAGCTCTTCCTGTGGGACCCCGAGGCGTTCCCAGGCCAGCCGGGAGACATAGTCTTCCCAACGTGTCCTGGGTTTTCCCCGCGGCCTCCTACCGGTCGGACGTGCCCTAAACACCTCCCTAGGGAGGCGTTCGGGTGGCATCCTGACCAGATGCCCGAACCACCTCATCTGGCTCCTCTCGATAAAGTCACGATATATTGTATAAAAGTTTTGGGGTTTTCTTTAGAAAAACGCAATTTGTAAGAAAAAGGGTTTTTTTACAAGAACTGTGTAAAAATATTACAAATATATATATAATGGGAAAAACGTTTTTATGTTTTAAGGAAAAATGTATGCCATTTTACATGATAAAAGTCAAATATATTGTGGAAAAAAAAGAAATTTTGGGAAAAAAGTTGCAGTATCATGACAAAAAGTTAGTTAAAAAAAATGTTTTAAAAATTCTTTTTTAAATAGTAGACTTTATATATTTTTTTTTTTAAGTCTGAAAAAAGACTTAATATAATTGACTCTGTTCTAAAAATACTTTTCTTTAAATAATATTAAAATTAGTAATATTGTGAGAAAAAAGATGTCATTGTACAATAATTATGTTGGAATATTTTGAGAAGAAAAAAGTAAAAATTTTACAAGAGAAAAAAAACAATGCCATTTTACAGAATTCAAGTAAATATACCGTTATAATGTGAAAGCATTTTTATTTAAAAAGAAAACGCAATATTGTGAGAAAATGCAAGAAGTGTGTAGAAACATATTTTTTTAAATGAATTGGGGAAAAAGTTTTAATGTTTTAAAGAAAAATGTATGCCATTTTATTTGATAACAGTCAAATATATTGTGAAAAAAAGTATTTTTTTTGTGGGGGGGAGAGTTGCAGTATCATGAGAAAAATGTAAAAAGTTCAAGTTTAAAAAAAGTTGTTTTTTTTAATAATAGACTTTATATATTTTTAAAATATCTGAAAAAATACTTATATACAAATGTCTTTTTATAATATAATTGACTCTGAATATAATTATAAATTAGTAATTTTGTGAGAAAAAAGTTGACATTTTACGAGAGAAAAAACAATGCCATTATACGGGATTAAAGTCAATATACCAGTATATCGGGAAAAGTATTCTTATTTAAAAAGAAAACGCAATATTGTTAGAAATATTGTAAGAAAAAAACATTAAGAAAGTTAAAAAAAAACATTTAAGAAAAGGGTATGCCATTTTATATGATTAAAGTGAAATATATTAAGTCATATTATTTTCCAAAAAAAGGATTAATCTGAAAAAATTAATTCTACAAAACAAAATTATGTCATTTTACAAGATTAAAGTCAAATATTTTGAAAAAAAAGTTGTTATTCAAGAATGTTTAGGAATATTTTGAGAATTTTTATTTTACAAGACAAATTATGTAATTTTGCAAGATTATAGTGAAATACGTTATTAAAAAGATAAAGAAATTCTACACAATATTACTAATTTGTTCTAAAAAAAATGTTTTACTTTTTTTCTTTAAATATTGCCGTTATACAAGATTAAAGTCAAAATATATTGTAAAAAAAAAAAAAAAAATTTAAGAAAAAGGTTTTGTTTTTTTACAATAATTTTGTAGAGATATTTTAAGAAAAAACATACTGGGGGAAAAATATGTGCTATTTTACATGATATAAGTCAAGTATATTGTGGAAAAAGTAATTTTTTTGGGGGGGGGGGGAATGCAGTATCATGAGAAAAAGTTAAATCAAAGTTAAAAACGTTTTTAAAAAAAAGCTTTTTTTAATAATAGACTTTATATATTATGAAGTTTGAAAAAAGACTCTGAAGACTGAATATTATTTTTTTAAAGTCTTTTTAGAACAAATTTGTAATACTGTGAGACAAAAGTTGTCATTGTACAAGAATTATGTTGGAATATTTTGAGAAAAAAGTAAAAATTTTACAAGAAAAATATTTAAGACGCTGAGATCATTATTCATGCGTTCGTTACGTCTCGTCTCGATTACTGTAACGTATTATTTTCGGGTCTCCCTATGTCTAGCATTAAAAGATTACAATTGGTACAAAATGCGGCTGCTAGACTTTTGACAAGAACAAGAAAGTTTGATCATATTACGCCTATACTGGCTCACCTGCACTGGCTTCCTGTGCACTTAAGATGCGACTTTAAGGTTTTACTACTTACGTATAAAATACTACACGGTCTAGCTCCATCCTATCTTGCTGATTGTATTGTACCATATGTCCCGGCAA
The DNA here is from genome assembly GCF_033978685.3 of Nerophis lumbriciformis. Taxonomy (NCBI): domain Eukaryota; kingdom Metazoa; phylum Chordata; class Actinopteri; order Syngnathiformes; family Syngnathidae; genus Nerophis; species Nerophis lumbriciformis. The sequence goes on from NC_084569.2 coordinate 27,475,989, forward strand.
GAAATCTGCGTTCAAAGAACTCCGGCTTATTAGTGATTCCCAGAGCCCAAACAAAGTCTGCGGGCTATAGAGAGTTTTCTATTCGGGCTCCAGTACTATGGAATGCCCTCCCAGTAACAGTTAGAGATGCTACCTCAGTAGAAACATTTAAGTCCCATCTTAAAACTCATTTGTATACTCTAGCCTTTGAATAGTCCCCTTTTTTTAGACCAGTTGATCTGCCGTTTCTTTTCTTTTCTCCTCTGCTCCCCCCTATCCCTCGTGGAGGGGGAGACACTCAGGTCCGGTGGTCATGGATGGGGTGCTGGCTGTCCGGGGTCGGGACCCGGAGTGGACCGCTCGCCTGTGTATCGGTTGGGAACATCTCTGCGCTGCTGACCCGTCTCCGCTCGGGATGGTTTCCTGCTGACCCCACTGTGGACTGGACTCTTACTGTTATGCTGGATCCACTATGTACTGTACTCCTACAATATTATGTTAGACCCACTCGACATCCATTGCATTCGGTCTCCCTAGAGGGGGGGGTTACCCACATATGCGGTCCTCTCCAAGGTTTCTCATAGTCATTCACATCGACGTCCCACTGGGGTGAGTTTTTCCTTGCCCTTATGTGGGCTTTGTACCGAGGATGTCGTTTTGAGACACTTGTGATTTAGGGCTATATAAATAAACATTGATTGATTGATTGATTGATTTAGCTTCAACATTAACGTTTACATTTAACAGTGAGGTTTAGACTTAAGATGTATATTTATTATGTAACATTTATATTTAGATTTGTAATTTATATTTAAATTTTACCATTTATTTATATTTAGATTCATCATTTAGATTTAACATTTAGATTTAGATTCAACAAGATTAAATGTATATTTAATATTTAAATTTAACATTTATATTTACATTTAAATGTATAGGTTTAGACTCAAGATTTATATTTATATGTAACATTTATATTTATATTTGTAATTTGTATTTACATTTTACCATTTATCTATATTTAGATTCCTCATTTTGATTTAACATTTACATTTAGATTCAACAAAATTATATTTATATTTAATATTTAAATTTAACATTTATATTTACATTTAAGGTATAGGATTAAGATTTATACTTATATGTAACATTTATATTTAGATTTGTAATCTATATTTAAATTTTACCATTTATTTATATTTTGATTTTACCATTTATTTATATTTTGATTCATCATTTAGATTTAACATTTAGATTTAGATTCATCCATCCATCCATCCATTTTCTACCGCTTGTCCCTTTTGGGGTTGCGGGGGGTTGCTGGAGCCTATCTCAGCTACAATCGGGCGGAAGGCGGTGTACACCCTGGACAAGTCGCCATCTCATCGCAGGGCCAACACAGATAGACTGACAACATTCACACTCACATTCACACACTAGGGCCAATTTAGTGTTGCCAATCAACCTATCCCCAGGTGCATGTCTTTTGGAGGTGGGAGGAAGCCGGAGTACCCGGAGGGAACCCACGCAGTCACGGGGAGAACATGCAAACCCCACACAGAAAGATCCCGAGCCCAGGATTGAACTCACGACTACTCAGGACCTTCGTATTGTGAGGCAGATGCACTAACCCCTCTGTCACCGAGCTGCTGATTTAGATTCAACAAGGTTATATTTATATCTAATATTGAAATGTAACATTTATATTTACATTTAACGTACAGGTTTAGATTTAAGATTTAGATTTAGATTTAAGATGTATATTTGGATTCAACATTCATGCTTAGATTGAAAATTTAGGTTTAGATTTAACATTTGGATTTATATAAATTCTGTACTTCAAACGCTCGTCGATTTGAGATACAAGTGTTTTGAGTTAAGAGCTCCGTCACAGAACCGATTAAGTTTGTAATTCGAGGTTGGTGCACATGGCACATGTTCACAGTCAGAAGGATCGTGTCCTGACGAGCAACTGTGATGTGGTCAGAATTGGGTTGTTTCCTTTGAATGGCGTGGGGAAAAAAAACCATTAGATGTTTTCCATATTTGAGTATGTGCACATCTTCATCTTATTTCCTCTGTCGTGTTGACTCAAAGAGAGCGCTAACAAATAAGAGGCACATCTTTCATTTCAAACAGAAGATTGAAGGGTTGGTGTCTCCAACTTGCGTTTCCTGAGCCGGACCCTCAAGTCAGGCCCACCGCAGGCGTCTCTGGAAAAGCTTCGGCTCGTTAGCTCAAGGTTGAGTGTCGGGTTTTTTTGGTTTTTTTTCAAACGATACGACGACGATGGGCCCTGATTGTGATGAAAGTTGGATGCTTCTTAGTGCATAGGGCGACTCAGCTGATATGTGAGAACACCAAGACTTCATCCTTTTCAAGTTTGCACACGGTCTCTTTGAGCGTCCAAATACAAAACCCAAAACCAGTGAAGCTGGCACGTTGTGTAAATGGTAAATAAAAACAGAATACAATGATTTGCAAATCCTTTTCAACTTATATTCAATTGAATAGACTGCAAATACAATAATAATAATGATAATAATGCATTAGATTTTATATATTTAATATTCCAACTGAGAAACTACATTTTTTTTTGCAAATAATCATTCAATTAGAATTTAATGGCAGCAACACATTGCAAAAAAAGTTGTCACAGGGGCATTTTTACCACTGTGTTACATGGCCTTTCCTTTTAATAACACTCAGTAAACGTTTGGGAACTGAGGAGACCAATTTTTGAAGTGGAATTCTTTCCCATTCTTGCTTGATGTACAGCTTAAGTTGTTCAACAGTCCGGGGTGTCCGTTGTGGTATTTTAGGCTTCATAATGTGCCACACATTTTCAATGGGAGACAGGTCTGGACTACAGGCAGGCCAGTCTAGTACCCGCACTCTTTTTCTACGAAGCCACGCTGTTGTAACATGTGGCTTGGCATTGTTTTGCTGAAATAAGCAGGGGCGTCCATGATAACGTTGTTTGGATGGCAACATATGTTGCTACAAAACCTGTATGTACCTTTCAGCATTAATGGTGCCTTCACCAGTAAGTATTCATTAAGTCCCACCATAATGACAACATTAAATAAAGTAGTGTAATAGACTTAAGTATTCATTAAGTACCACCATAAAGACGAACATTAAAATACAGTAGTGTAATAGACCTAAGTATTCATTAGGTACCACCATAATGACAAACATTACAATACAGTAGTGTAGTAGACCTATGTATTCATTAAGCACCACCATAATGACAACATTAAATACAGTAGTGTAGTAGAACTAAGTATTCATTAAGTACCACCATAATGACAACATTAAATACAGTAGTGTAGTAGAACTAAGTATTCATTAAGTACCACCATAAAGACGAACATTAAAATACAGTAGTGTAATAGACCTAAGTATTCATTAGGTACCACCATAATGACAAACATTACAATACAGTAGTGTAGTAAACCTATGTATTCATTAAGCACCACCATAATGACAACATTAAATACAGTAGTGTAGTAGAACTAAGTATTCATTAAGTACCACCATAATGACAACATTAAATACAGTAGTGTAGTAGAACTAAGTATTCATTAAGTACCACCATAATGACAACATTAAAATACAGTAGTGTAGTAGACCTAAGTATTCATCAAGTACCACCATAATGACAACATTAAATACAGTAGTGTAGTAGACCTAAGTATTCATCAAGTACCACTATAATGACAACATTAAAATACAGTAGTGTAGTAGACCTAAGTATTCATTAAGTACCACCATAATGACAACATTAAAATGCAGTAAAGTAGTAGGCCTAAGTCGTCATTAAAAACATGGCAGAAGTTGTATTTAACAGGGATATTAATTATTTTTGGCCACTGTAACATTACACACATTTTGAACAGTAACACTGTGTTTGAATACAGGAAAATAGAACACAAAGTTTGGGGATTCCCTGCCACAACACGACACTAAACAGTCAATTTAAATCTGGCAAAATAATAAATCATTCTCAGCTGCTCCTGGAGACATGTCTCCAATATTGCTGTCTGTCTCCAGCTCTGGTGCCTCAAGGCCTCCATTAAACTCCCACCTGACACGGCCATGCCCCATATAATCTAGGTGACTTACCACACAACATTTAGGTGACATACCCCACATCATCTAGGTGACATACCCCACATAGTCTAGGTGACTTACCCCACATAGTCTAGGTGACATACCCCACATCATCTAGGTGACATACCCCACATCATCTAGGTGACATACCCCACATCATCTAGATGACATACCCCACATATTCTAGGTGACATACCCCACATCATCTAGGTGACATACCCCACATCATCTAGATGGCATACCCCACATCATCTCAGTGACATAACCCACATCATCTAGGTGACATACCCCACATCATCTCAGTAACATAACCCACATAGTCTAGGTGACATACCCCACATCATCTAGGTGACATACCCCACATAGTCTAGGTGACATACCCCACATCATCTAGGTGACATACCCCACATAGTCTAGGTGACATACCCCACATCATCTAGGTGACATACCCCGCATAGTCTAGGTGACATACCCCGCATAGTCTAGGTGACATACCCACATCGTCTAGGTGACATACCCCACATCATCTAGGTGACATACCCCACATCATCTAGGTGACATACCCCACATCATCTAGATGACATACCCCACATATTCTAGGTGACATACCCCACATCTTCTAGGTGACATACCCCACATCATCTAGATGGCATACCCCACATCATCTCAGTGACATAACCCACATCATCTAGGTGACATACCCCACATCATCTCAGTAACATAACCCACATAGTCTAGGTGACATACCCCACATCATCTAGGTGACATACCCCACATAGTCTAGGTGACATACCCCACATCATCTAGGTGACATACCCCACATAGTCTAGGTGACATACCCCACTTCATCTAGGTGACTTACCCCACATCATCTAGGTGACATACCCCGCATAGTCTAGGTGACATACCCCACTTCATCTAGGTGACTTACCCCACATCATCTAGGTGACATACCCCGCATAGTCTAGGTGACATACTCCACATAGTCTAGGTGATATACCCCACATCATCTAGGTGACATACCCCACATAGTCTAGGTGACATACCCCACATAGTCTAGGTGACATACCCCACATCATCTCTGTGACATACCCCACATCATCTAGGTGACATACCCCACATAGTCTAGGTGACATACCCCACATAGTCTAGGTGACATACCCCACATCGTCTAGGTGACATACCCCACATCGTCTAGGTGACATACCCCACATAATCTAGGTGACATACCCCACATAATCTAGGTGACATACCCCACATAATCTAGGTGACATACCCCGCATCATCTAGGTGACATATCCCACATAGTATAGGTGACATACTCCACATAGTCTAGGTGATATACCCCACATCATCTAGGTGACATACCCCACATAGTCTAGGTGACATACCCCACATAGTCTAGGTGACATACCCCACATCATCTCGGTGACATACCCCACATCATCTAGGTGACATACCCCACATAGTCTAGGTGACATACCCCACATAGTCTAGGTGACATACCCCACATCGTCTAGGTGACATACCCCACATCGTCTAGGTGACATACCCCACATAATCTAGGTGACATACCCCACATAATCTAGGTGACATACCCCACATAATCTAGGTGACATACCCCGCATCATCTAGGTGACATATCCCACATAGTATAGGTGACATAACCCACATAGTCTAGGTGACAGCACACGCAGCACGGTGGTAGTTGATGTGTACGGCGGCGGCGAAGGCGGCCTCACGCATGCATGTGGCGAGCGCAGGATTTGGACCCGATCCGATGGAGCGACGCAGGCGAGGGTCAGATCTGCCTCCAATTAGGCGAGCGCTGCAACTGGAACACTACAATCACCTCCCGCCGGAAAGCGTGTAACACGGCTGACAAGTAGCATGTGTGCGCAGCTTAGCCTGCGACCTGACCGCACTCTGGTGTCCTTTACAGAGGACGTGGCTTCAAAGGAGCGATCATTGCAGCCACTTACACACATGTCACTTCCTGTGGACCACACCATTCATCAATTACACTACCAGGATATCGGACACCACGGCTCCGGTCTTCTGCTGAGCCACCGCTACCAACATTTTGCTACCAGTACTGGGACCAAAATGTATTTCGATACTTTTCAAAGGGACCACAAAAAAAGGCATTATTGGCTTTTTTTTATTTTTTTATTTTTTTTTATTTTAGGGTACATTAAACATATGTTTATTATTGCAATTTTGTCCTTAAATAAAATAGTGAACATACTAGACAACTTGTCTTTTAGTAGTAAGTAAACAAACAAAGGCTCCTAATTAGTCTGCTGACGTATGCAGTAACATATTGTGTCATTTATCATTCTATTATTTTGTCAACATTATTAAGGACTAGCTGTAAAAATTGATTATTAATTTACTTGTTCATTTACTGTTAATATCTGCTTATTTTCTCTTTTAACATGTTCTAACTACACTTCTGTTAAAATGTAATACTCACTTATTCTTCTGTTGTTTGATACTTTACATTAGTTTTGGATAGGGATGTCCGATAATGGCTTTTTGCCGATATTAATTACCGATAGCAATATCAGCCGATACTGATATATACAGTCGTGGAATTAACACATTATTATGCCTAATTTGGACAACCAGGTTTGGTGAAGATAAGGTCCTTTTTAAAAATAAAATAAAAATAAAATAAGATAAATAAATTAAAAACATTTTCTTGAATAAAAAAGAAAGTAAAACAATATAAAAACAGTTACATAGAAACTAGTAATTAATGAAAATGAGTAAAATTAACTGTTAAAGGTTAGTACTATTAGTGGACCAGCAGCACGCAAAATCATGTGTGCTTACGGACTGTATCCCTGCAGACTGTATTGATATATATCGATATATAATGTAGGAACCAGAATATTAATAACAGAAAGAAACAACCCTATTGTGTGAATGAGTGTGAATGGGGGAGGGAGTTTCTTTGGGTTGATGTACTAATTGTAAGTGTATCTTGTGTTTTTTATGTTGATTTAAAAAAAACAAAAAAACAAATAATAATAAAAAACCGATACCGATAATAAAATAACGATACCGATAATTTCCGATATTACATTTTAAAGCATTTATCGGCCGATATTATCGGACATCTCTAGTTTTGGATGATACCACAAATGTGGGTATCGATCCAATACCAAGTAGTTACAGAATCATACATTGGTCATGTTCAAAGTCCTCATGTGTCCAGGGACGTATTTCCTGAGTTTATAAACATAATATGAATTTTTTTTAAACCAAAAAAGATTTTGTGATAATAACAAACATCGATGTAATCATAGTAGTATCGACTAGATACGCTCTTGTACTTGGTATCATTACAGTGGATGTCAGGTGTAGATCCACCTATGGCATTTGTTTACAATGTGACGCCAGTGAGCTATTGTATCCTCCTACGGTGTGTAGTGAAGCATGTTTAGCTATTTCTCGTCCTGCAGTGATAATGATACTTGTAAGAAACATACTTTATTTGTCGCCATGGAGGCGAGTATTAGTGATTTAGAAGTAGCTAGCTAGCTAGCCATGTCTTAAAGCACCTCTTCCTGAGGGTGTTTCAGTGTTATAACTTCACCTTTATCTTTAGTTTTTGGACCAAAATGTGTCCGTTCTCCCTTTTCTGTCTACACACTGTGTCTGCTTGTAAGTACTCTGTGTGTGCGCGCTGCCGAACATGCTCCTCTGCTCGTAAAACCAGCAATGACACGACGTGACAAATAGACAACACAGATAGACAGAACCGGTACTTTTCAAACAGAGTATAGTACCGTTTCTGATTCATTAGTACCACGATACTATACTAGTACCGGTATACCGTACAACTCTATTAAAATGAAGTAGCTAGCTAGCTAGCCATGTCTTAAAACACCTCTTCCTGAGGGTGTTTCAGCGTTATAACTTCACCTTTATCTTTAGTTTTTGGACCAAAATGTGTCCGTTCTCCCTTTTCTGTCTACACACTGTGTCTGCTTGTAAGTACTCTGTGTGTGCGCGCTGCCGAACATGCTCCTCTGCTCGTAAAACCAGCAATGACACGATGTGACAAATAGACAACACAGATAGACAGAACCGGTACTTTTCAAACAGAGTATAGTACCGTTTCTGATTCATTAGTACCACGATACTATACTAGTACCGGTATACCGTACAACTCTATTAAAATGTAAACAAAAAAAATGTTCAGTTGCAGAAGAACTGGGACCAAACGGTGAACTTTGGTTCAGGTTGGAACACAAACATCAAGGCTGACTGTCCAAACGCCGCAAATCCAGGAAACGATCCAAAACCAAAACACCATAAAACTTGATGCAAAAAGGAATAATGACCTCACATAAATACTGACGGTTCAATCAAGAAAACTTCTGCAAAGTAGTGATTTGCCAATCCATAGAAAAATATCGATTCCAGATCTTTATGCTCCAATATCGACCCTCAAAGCAAAAATATCGATACTTTAATACTCTAGTTCTGCGGTGTCCAAACTTTTTCCATCAATGGCCGCATACTGAAAAGTCAAAGTATGTTGGGGCCTTACTGATACTTGTTTTTAATTTAAAAAATGCTGAAAACACATACATTTCAATCAATCAGACTTTATTTCTAAAGCGCTTTTCATGCATAAAAATAAATGCAAGACAAAGTGCTTTACAGACTAAAAACAATATACTGACCCCACATTGTTGCGTGCACACACACACACACACACACACACACACACACACCTTCTTGTATTTTCTACCTTCTTGAGACCTCCCAAAAATGCCTACCTCTTTACAACCACCCTTTCTAGATATATAAGGATTTGTATTTGCAACATTAATAATATATACATACTATGCAAATATAATAATGGTAATGTTAGTTAATAATTTTTTTTGAATTTTTTGTTTGTATCGTATTTTTCGGAGTATAAGTCACACCGGAGTATAAGTCGCACCTGCCGAAAATGCATAATAAAAAAGGAAAAAAACACATATAAGTCGCACTGAAGTCGCACCTGCCAAAAATGCATAATAAAAAAGGAAAAAAACACATATAAGTCGCACTGGAGCAAACTATGAAAAAAACTGCGACCTATAGTCCGAAAAATACGGTAATTGTTTTTTAATCTTCATTATTTACTTCAAGTTATTACAGTATGTCTCTATATACATATTTATTTATTTTTTTTAATACATTTTGGCCAAAGGGGGCGCATTTAAATTTCTTACACACACTTGTTATTACATATGTTGGCCAGATTGGGACCACTTCAAATTTTTACACACACTTGTTATTTCATATGTTGACCAGAGGGGGAACACTTTTAAAAGCGACACATGGTCAATTTGAAAAATCCCTTCTTTTTGGGACCACCCTCATTTTGATAGATTTCACCACTAGGGGTGCAAATGAGACATTCTCTTTTAGATGCAATGGTTTTCCGTATTGGGACCATGATTTATGTCCTAACTTGTTCACCGGTCCTCATATGGAAGGTACTTTTCCTTGTTGCTGTCTCAAGAAGGAAGAAATACAAGAACACACACACATGAACAAATGAATGTATGGCTGAGTACAGAGGAGCCAGGTGAGTAAACACTATCACATTTCAGCTTTTTCTCATTACATACCGATTTTTTTACGCTCTTTTTATCTTACATTTTTACTATTGTAAAATAGAACAACAAAGTTATAATACGATTGTTTAACTGCATTACCTAGTGCAGGGGTCGGCAACCTTTACCACTCAAAGAGCCATTTTGACCCGTTTCACAAATTCAAGAAAACAATGGGAGGCACAAAAATTAAAAATGAACACTGCATACAGTTTTTTTTTTTTGCTTTGTGCTATGTATAAAACAGACACGCAGCCCGCGCGACGTTATTTCGCGAGTTCTATATGAATGGCGCTTGACAGCGTCATACTTGCCAACCTTCCCAATTTTTCCAGGAGACTCCCGAAATTCAGGGCAACTATTCTCTCGAATGTCTGCTGATTTTCACCCAATCAACAATAATAAGGGCGTGCCGTGATGGCACTGTCTTTAACGCCCTCTACAGGCTGTATAAACAGCGTGCCAGCCCTGTTACATATTGTATGCGGCTTCTGCAGACACACATAAGTGACTGCAATGCATACTTAGTCAACAGCCATACAGGTTACACTGAGGGTGGCCGTATAAAACAACTTTAACACTGTTACTAATATGCGTCACACTGTGAACCCACACCAAACAAGAATGACAAACACATTTCTGGAGAACATCCGCACCGTAACACAACATAAACAAAACAGAACAAATACCCAAAATCCCATGCAGCACTAACTCCGGCATGCAGATAGTGTAAAATCGGACACTAAAGGCACGCCCTCAATATTGTTGCCCCGGGAGATTTTCGGGAGAGGCACTGAAATCCGGAAGGCTCCCGGAAAAATCGGGAGGGTCAGCAAGTATGCAGCTGAGCCACATCAGAGTGATCAAAGAGGCGCATGCGGCTCCTGAGCCGCGGGTTGCCGACCCCTGACCTAGTGGGTCATGTCCTGCCTGTACCAAAATCTAAATGTTCAGTTACACATTCAACAGTATTTTTCAAATTCATTCATTAGTTGGTATTATATTTTTTTTATTGACTAGCTAAACTTTGTTTATATTTTATGTATATTTTATTTCTATTTTGAGATATTTCTAATATTTTAGATCAGGGGTGTCTAACTTTTTTCCACTACGGGTCGCATACTGAAAAGTCAAGTATGATGCTAACTGCTTCTTTGCTATCACTTTTACCATCATATTTGTACATATCGTATTTGCTGATGTTGCTCTATTGTTGTTGTTGTTATTGTTGTGTTTGCTGTTGTTGTTTTTGTCTCTGTGTCTAATCTCCCTCTTGTCCCCACAATTTCCCCCTCTGTCTTCCTTTTTTTCCTCTTTCTATCCCCTCCTGCTCCGGGCCGGCTGCACCAAATGATAATATAACTACATTTAATAAAGTCAAATACAAATAAGGCAACAAGAGAAGTATCCTACACTTCTCTTTTGTAAAGTAAATCTGAACAGCCGATATGGGCATCTACATCAACTATATAATTTGCCTGACAAGCTGGACAGGACAAAAAAATAAAAAAATAAAAAAAATAAAAAAGTATGAGGAGAGTATTTTGATATTTGTTTTACTTGGAAAAAATGCTGAAAAAAACAGATACCGTTTATATTTAGAGACAAAACTTTGTGTTCTTGACTATATCTGTTTCTCAGCTGAGGTGCATATGGGCTGCAGTTGTAATACACTTTTCTACCACTTGTGGCAGTAATGACAGTATCAAACAAACAGAAGAAGTCTACTACTAACTGTAATAAGAGAT